>NW_015112930.1:0-69025 GCF_001443285.1 Poecilia latipinna | reverse complement strand
TAAATAATTCCAAAAAAAAACTTTAAAAAAGTGTGTTTTTTTTAAGGGAAAGTGACATTTTTTTTTATTTTTTTTTTTTTTTTTTTTTTTTTTTAGAATTTTCTTACCAATTTTCTTTGCAGTACAGGTGAGAGTACATAAAACAGGTAGCAGAAAGAAAATATATTTTGACACTGAAGTGAAGTATTCTTAATTGCATCTGGTAAACGGTCTCCGTGTCGCCTACAAATGTTGGCGCTGGTACACATTTCTTCTGGTTCTACTTTTTTCCCCACAAACTTCAATCTTTCAGAGCCCAAAACAAATTTTAAGGTCAGACAATCATAACCTGGGTAAATACAAAGAGCAGCTTTCATTTGCTAATCATGAACAAGTATCAAAGCCAGCCTGGTCCTGTGTAGAAAGGAACCTTATGAAAATACATGCAGACCCATGAAATGAAGAAATTCCTTAAAAAGACGGAGCAAAAGATGTCAAAAAAGGAACGCATCCAGATGAGATGAAAAACAAAGTCAGTGAAATCAAACTATTAACACAAAACTTCAGAAAAAGAACATCTTGGCTTTATAAACAAACATTTCGAAGTGGCCTTATTAAAGTTGGGAGTTGGATATTAAGATGTAGTGACATGAGCATAGGGAAGACAAATGATCAGAAGACGTATGTGAGGGCATACTTTGAATTTCACATAAGAAATCGCTTCACACTTGACTCAATTGTGTGGGAGGAAATGTCAGCGAAAAATTCTACTTTATTCATACTTCAAATTTGAGGTGATGTAAATGCACTGGGATGTTGAACATTTCACACATGGATTGATCTCTATCGCTAAGCTGCGTGTTAAGTTGATGTGGACATTAGTTGAAGTCTGGAGGAATCACCACACCAGATCGTATATCTGGAATAAAAAAAAAAACAGAATCGTGAGCCGGAGATCAGAGTGCTAAAACGGAGAGCTACGAGTGGAGTCTCCACTGCATTCGTGCAGCTTCTTAACTAGACTAGAAGACAGTAGAGAACAGTGGCCGCTGCCAAAAACTCTGAGGGTGAAGTAAAGACGAGCCCTTGCCATCTGGAGAGCTTGAGGCGATGCAGAAAACAACTTGATGGCTGTTGGACTCGCATCCCAAAATTATTTCCTTTTTTTTCATATTTTGTTCTTTCTTTGCCCTTTAACCCTCTTAACAAACCTATCTTAACCTCCTCCATTTCTCTCAGGCTATGATCCTTCCCAAATGCAGTGTTTCACATCCCTCCAACACACATCCTCTTTTTTTTTTTTTGCTTTCGCTCTGAAGGATTTATCACTCCTAATTATCTTAACTATCCTTCTTCATACTCGGCTTGTATCTAGCATATTTAATCTAGGATTCAGCAAGGCTATTAGTTACACTCAACATGCAGAGACTAATTGATTTAAGGAAGCAGGATTTGCTTGTTGGTGCTGATGGGTTTAAATGCTAATACAAGGGGAAAGAGACTAGAGGAGGATGGATATCAGAGGAATGTGGCGCTTTGCAAAAGTATTATTACTCAGCCCTCTCTAGACTTTCATTATGTGCTACGATGTATTTTAATGCTAATTTATGTGATTGACTAAGTTAAAGTACTTCCTAATTGTAAACCATTGTTTGTTTTTTTTAACAAATGTATCAGAGTAGCATATCTCCATATTTTAATTTGTAAAAACATTCAGAAGCCATACATCCATCTCTTTTCACTTCACAATGAAGCAGTCATCTGTGTGTGTTGCGTAAACCTAGTGCTGTCAGAGTATTTTGCAAATGTAATCACATCAGTCACACTCTTAGGGTGATTAATCACAATGCTTACTTTTGTAAGCTTGAAATGTTTCAAAATGTTTAAGATGATTTTATTATCTCAAAAAAAAGCAAACATATTTTCCAGATTTCCAGGTAGGTTTAAAAGTGGTAATTTTGTTTGAAACATAATTTAGAAATATTAACTATGCTTTGGTGGAAGAACCATGCTTTTATCTAAAGGTCCATGGCGGTGTTTTATGTGTCTGTCTTTTTAAATAATTTTATTGGGCACAAGTGGCTTTTATTTGGCAGTAATCTGACATAAAAGGGGCAAACAGTAGGGCAGAAAGACATGAACGAAGGAACCGAGGACAGGATTCAAATTCAGGGCGGCTGCATCAAAGCCATTAGACCGGACACGGCTGGACTGGGATGTCCGGTCTAACCACAGTGTTTAATAAAGTGAAATCTGTCTCTGAGCTCACCAGGATGACTCTCCTCGCTCATCTTTTCACTCTTGTTTGCGACTCTGCAGTGTTGACCGCAGTACAAGACCGTGAAGCACGTTGCTTTGAACCAAGTCACCCTCTGCAGGAGAGAGGCTTTGAGGTCACAATACGTAACGCAATCAATCGGCATTATGTATTTTAGATTAATCGCACACGTTAACGTTGATAGCCCTAATAAAATGCATTAATTTCTGGTTACGATGCAGCAAAATGTAAAATCAGTAATTTTCTTGTAAACAGTGGCATGTTGTTATGTAGATTTATTCAGAATGTCCTAAATAAATATTTGTCCTCGTCTGGCACATGTAACAGAATGATTCACAGCCGAAACCAGTCACAGAGCAGCTCAGGGCCAGTTGATTCTTGATCAATGATGGGTCTTGATTTGCTCATTAGGCCCAGATGTGAAGCCTAATTAGGCTTACCAGTCTCAATTGGTGTTGTATCAAAACACACACACACTTATATATACACACACACAAGCAGCCTGTGTCCTACACACAACTCAGACAGCCTGATCCTCCTGAGTGATCAATGTCTCTGTCATCCTGTGGTGTTGTCCGGGGCCCCAGACGGGGCCAGGGAGCCGCTACAGCCGGGCTCAGGGCTGACATTAGCGGACACGGGGTGAGTGATGTTAGCCTCCTGCTCCCCTGGGGGGCAGCGGAGGCAGGGGACCGGGCTTGGCCCAGAGCAGCGGGCCTGGAGAAAGGTCACAGCTCGGGCTGGTGTGATTAATAGGACAAGAAGCTGAGTGTCCACAGTGCCATTATCAATATCGGTGGCCACCAGCTGCCCTAACTGCATATGCAGCAGTCGTCACGCATCCTCCGCTCACGGAAGCGAGGGGAGAAAAAAAAAGCAAACAACAAAACGAACCAGCAAATGGGGATGCATCAGCTCGGATACACAAGCGTAGTTAAGTCTTCCTGGCGTGCGCTTGGTTTTGGTCCCATTTGCTCACTGATGTGAGAGGTCAGCTATCAATTAAATCCTGTTTATTCACAACAACTGCTCCGACTCGACCCGATTCTGGTAATGAGTCACAGCGCGGAAATCCGAGAGGTGAAAGTCTGGGACTGAAATGTCAGCGCAGCCTCGGCGACAAACATGACATTTAAACGGACATCTGTTTCTCTGTTCTGTTTTCCCAACCAACCAGAAATGTTTATCCTAAACACAGGCATTACATGGAAATTAGGAAAGTAGAAGAAAACTATATAAATACGCATATGTAATTCTCCTGGGAGTGACGTGAGAAGACGGCACGTCATTATAATAGTTTAGAAACGCAGCAGGGTATCGGAGAGCAGAGTCCAAATAAACTGTGTTGAATTTAAAACTACAAATTATAAAATCCTTCTTGCTCCACACACTTAAAATATATTCATAACTAAAACTTTAACATGCTTTATTTAGATTTGGACCAACAGAACTTAGCAAATAATTTTGAAGTTGAAAGGGAGAAAAATATCTTTTTATACAAATACAAATCTGAAAAGTTTGGCATGCATTTGTATTTATCATTGTTTGACTAAGGGTAGTTTCACCTGATGTCCCAGAAGTCTCGGTTCGATTAGGAACCAAAATTGGTCAGCAGGCGCGGTTTGCTTTCACACTAAACTATTTGAAACAATCCAACCCTTTAGACAAAACTGTTCCCCTCCTCGCCTGTGGTGGCGCTGCAGCATGCACCTCTGAAGAAATGACACGAAAATGTCTGACGAATACATGAGCACAACTTCCTCCTTCATGCATTGTAAACAAAAATGGAGGGTCGTCAGATTTTCGTGATTTTAGGAATTATTTTTTTCGTCTATTGCAGAAGATAATCAGTCATTCCTCCTTCTAGATCGTTTGCTTTGCTTGTATTTTCCCAGAATTCCCTGTGCTACTGTCCACTTCCTGATTTTGGAGTGGCTTGGCGTTCACACATGCATTCAAACCCCAGTAGCAATCATTCAAAGTACCTTAGACCCACAACACTATGTGAAATAAACACAAGTGAAAGTTTGGTTTTAATTTTTTTTTTTCTCTGAAATTGTCAAATTCACTCTTAAAGCATATTTCCAAGCCACGCAGTTGCTGTACTTTTCAATCATAACCCAACCTAGTATTCAACCGCTGTTGTATTTTTTGGCACAATTGGCTTTCTACCTCAGTGGAATCTACTGGGTGGTTGTTAGTTCAATATACTTTTCTGTAAGTCAGCTTGTTGGCAGCTGCACCAGACAGCGGGAGACTGCGGCCTGAGGGATTCCCACAGCGTCTAGGAACATCCTGGACGGCTTGATGCAGCACCTGTTGTGAGGATATAAAAGGCAAACGCACAAACACACTGCAGACATTTTAGAAGCCATACTCCGAGATAATACGAGGCTTCAAAACGCTGTTGTGGGTTTCCTTACTGACATTAACAAGATTCCAGAGCTTACTGAGTGCTTCAAACCGGATAGCTACATATTCTACATAAAGACGGATGTTAAATGAGACTATATGTCTGATTTGGCCATGATTACCTAAGAAGAAAGCTTGCAAGGCCTCCTGTCATCTAAATGGTGAAGTTTGGTGTAGCATCGTCATCTTAGGAGAGACTGATGCACATCGCAAACTAGCTGGCATTTTGAGGAAAAAAGAATACACTGAAATATTGAAGAAACGTTTCAAGATTAAAACCTGGTTAAAGCTTAGATTTTAAAATGTCTCGTCTTCGAAATGTAACAAAAGTCTCTGTCAATATTGTGGCGTTTGAAATACTTCCAATGGCAATAGAGATTTTTGAAATTGTAACTCCTAACATTCAGGACAGGTTTAATATTTATTTTTAAAAAAAATTGTTTTCCTTCTTCTTTCAACCAAAATTTTAAACATTTGGTTCCAGCTGTACTCTTATTAGCAACTTATTCTGATTGCATAGCTTGAAGATGCTAATATTTAATATCTGATAAAGCAGTTTGTAAACCGATGCACTTTGAACATAATCTTGAAGTTTTACTTTTTCCCCACATGCACACTAAAAAAGCTTCACAATAAATGATTAAATTTTAATTTGCATATATTATTAGCTTTCAGTAAAACGGAACAAGTAAAAAGAAATGCTCTTATACTGGCTCCAATATTGATACTTTTTTGGCTGTTTGATAAAAGATGATTCCTTCAAAGAATAAGTTGCAGTTCATCAGATCTATCGACTTGCGGTTGTTAAACCGTCTCACTATGGAATAATTCTGACATTTCATATCATCTGATTTGCTTTTTCAAGCATTGGAAGTGATACCTCATGCTGCAGAGTGGCTGATATAGGCAGGAAGGGCAGCTGGACTGTTTTTTTTTTATATATATACATTAATCTCTCCTTGATTTATTTGCCGATTTAGGAAAAAGCTGCATTGTCTAGAGGGAATTGAAGAAACAAACAAACAAAAAAAGACATTAAAGAGGACTTCAAAGTGTTTGGAAATGGGTCTGCAGAAAAGCAGACCCAACATTAGGCAAAATATATCTATTTTTCTAATTACTCAGGGATAAAAGCAGAAGAATCAGCAGTTATATTTGTGGAGCAGCGCTGTACTTGGGCGTTCTGGAAAACTTTTAACGAACACGCTTCATAACAACAATCGTTGGCACTTGATTCCGGCCCTTTACACGAGGAAGAGGGTTTCTATTGTTGATTTGCTCCAAGGAGAATAAAGTTTTTCAGCTTGGTGCTAAAAAGTAGAAGTTACACTGCAGTAACTTTGCCATGTAATTAAACTTTTTGTGTGAAAATCTACAGCTGTCTGCAGCAAATAAGGTATACATACAGTATATATGGCAGGTAAAAATACTGCAAATAATATGCTTATTTAAGTATAAATTTCACGTCTTGGGTGTTGTCAGGCTTCCAGTATTCCTGTTTTTCCTCCAACTATGTCAATGCACTGTTTCTAACTTCAGTCAGATTGCTGTAAAATGTTTAGTAACAAAGATCTAATAGCAAATTATAAGTTCACACAGATTATAACATTTAGGAAAATCAGTTTAATCTAATTTAGAATTTTTTGAACGCCTTACGGGAAGAGCTTTATTTTGAAACAACCAATGGATCAGAGATGTTTTGTTTTGAGCAGTTTTTTTCCCCTGTCGTATTTTTGCTATTGTTTCACTGATTGTTGAATCAGACACAAAGAGTACCAGTTACTATTTGCTTTACTTATTAAACGGTCAGAATCAAAACATCTTTTACATATGAAAAAGATTTGTGGAGCTCCACAATATCTTGGCTCATTTCTTTTGATTTTTCCATAACGTTACAGAAATCAGTAATGTGTTTGAGACGCTACCTTTAAATACATCTGAATGTGCCTTTATCTAACCTCTTGTCTTGTGCATTAACAAATTTGATGGTTACAAAGCTTTGGCATCCTTATCCAAGCTCTCTCAAATTATGTGAAGGCATAGTCAAGTTTATTTGTATAACGCATTTAAACACAAGGCAGTTCAAAGTGCTTTACACCATAAAAACACAGTAACCAATTATGAAGCAAATAGGCAAGCTACGATGGAAAGGTTTAGGTCAAAGCAGGTTTGTGAGTTGTAGCTTGGATCTAAATCCAATCAGGAAATTGCTGCTCACAAATTTCTATCTGAATTGACTGGGCTTGAACTACTAAAAGGTAATCGTTTAAAAAAAAGATTAGAGGAAAAAAAATATCTTTCAAGATACAGCATTGTTTTCATGATCTTTGCAAATTGGTGGGAAGGTTTTGTCAACACAGTTGGGACGCCCGGCACAGCCAGGGCACGTGTGTGTGCGCCCGTGTCTCCTGTGTGGCCTGTTGTCTGCTGGTGAGTGTTTAGAGAACAGATTTCTTTGACGTTGAAGGCGCCAAAGCAATACAGATTTGGCAATTAACCTTGATGTCACTGTAATTACCAAGTCACTTTAGTAAAATGAATTAATTTCCCAAAAGGACTCGGAAACAAAATTACCTCCTCTCCTCCCGAAGAGAGCCAATATGGCGTCTGATAATTAGGCTAGAAAAAGTGAGCCGCTGCCATATTCCTGTCTCTCATTGTGTGAAGTCTGTGTAATCTGCCCCGGGAGAAGAGGAGGAACCACTGATCCGCGTGCCATTCCTATTGGTTGCCGTGGGTCCGTGGCGCTTTGACTTGACCCTTTTTTTTTTCTTTTTTTTTTTCCCCCCGTTTTCCAGCTCGACATGTTTTTGTTTGCCTGCGTGCCCCTTTTTGTTTTCCTCCTGGAAGCTCATAATCCTCAGCACCCATCGTCCACATTGCTCTGCGCAAACAGAAATTCTTAAAAACTAGCCAGCAGGAGAACAATGTGACGCGACGAGCAGCAACGGTTCTCGCTGTTCGCATTCTGCGACGATGTTTGCACGTTAACGGAGAAACGGAAGGCTTTTCCCCCCCATTTCTTCTTCCTGTGGACCTAATCTGCAGCTTCCTATTAGAGGCCGGGGTGTCTGTCAACCCTGTCATGCTGCTTCAATTAGTATGTAAATTTTAGCGTGTTTTCTTCTAAACTTGGTGGGATTTCTCAGGTGGTGCAAAAATAAGCAGCAGTTGCTTTTGACAGACTACAAAATAAGTATGCGGCTGCTCAGAGACCGTGCTTAAAATGAATATTTGGGAAAGGAGCCTCGGGTCCCTCGAGTAAATTTTGTCATGCCTGGTCTCTACCGGAGAAACGGGGACCATTAAAAGCTAATTACATTTATTAACTCAGCTTTGCCCAATTGGGTTTTAGTTGGCTGTTTTGTATTTAATAAAAAATCATTATATTTTAAACATTTGTACCACAAGGAACCGGGTGATGAAAGGTTGCAGAGCTACAACCATATTCCTCCTGGAAAAAGAGCCATTATACACTGAGTATTAAGGAGCAAATGCCATCAGGTTTTAGAGCTACAAAACCTTAAAATATAGATGATCTGGAACATAATCAATGATTGCCCCCTTTTTTAAATATAGTTTTTCAAAACATATTTGGGGATCTGCACTTTTCTTACCAAAAGAAAAACAAACATTTGAGTCATGCTTCTCACAATAAACTGATGACGGCAGAGAGCATTTCTAATATTAAAACAGCAAATGGATATGTGGACAGAGTGAATATTCTTATTTTTCCTGTTAAAAACCTTTATGTTATATATATCTGGCATAGGAAGTAGCATTGTCATGCCTCTACTGACATGAAGAGAATTTGTTTAAAAAAAAAGAAACACTCTTTCTAAAAATACTCTAGTTTCACCCACTATAAATTACTGCTTCACAACTTGTTTTTCTTTGTGTCTCAGCCAAATTAATGAGATTGTATATCAGTATTTTGAGTTCTCTTCCATGCACCAAACTTTCAGTATCACTGAAAATGTCTTTTAGAGCCAAAATGCATATTGCAACTGTTCAATAAAGTGGTAGCTTTCAATAAGGCTGTGTTTACTCTGGAGTGCTTTTACATCCTTGTGTAGAATGCCTGTCTGTTAGCTCTCTAAGCTAACTGTGAATACTGATTTTCACTTCCACAATGGACAAATTTCTATTGACACTCGTATTTGAGTTGAAGGCTTTGCTTTCTCGACTTTCATCCAGGCTAGTCATAATGATCTGCTCTGATACCACAATTCAGTTTTCCACATATTACCTTATTATAGTTAAACTTGCTTCCACTTTAACTTTATTTGGTTGGCTTCAAACATAGAAATGAGATCTGACAAGGAAACATCTGTAAAAAAAATGTATAACTTCTTTGATCTCTATGTAAACAGGGTAAGACGAACTTTTCATTTCCTAGTATTAGACCAACACACACCTGTTTGGTTACAGAAAATCATGATGATTCATCTGCTGCTGATGTACAACCACACAACACCTCAAATCTTTTAAAGCCAAGCGTGTAATTTATTACTGATCTAAAAACAACTGTGAAACTCGCTGATAATTAATTTTTTTTCTTGCTCCCTGTCGAAGTGAGTCAGGTGGAATTGTCACATCTTTTACAACTTTTCTCTTTTGCTGCTTGTCATTCATGTTGCCTGGTTGACTGGTCAGCAGCGGCAGCTTGTCTGTCTGGGACTCGAAATCCCACCGGATCTCGGCTCAGTTGTTCGCAGCCACTGTCAGTGGTGTGTCCCTCGGGTTGCAACAGATGGTCTTGGACGCAACTTCAGCCAGCTTCTTCTTGGCGTGGACCACCCTGCTGCCTATTCTGCTGGATTATTGTCAAGTACTGCCTTCAGATTGCCTATTTCCCTCTTTTGGGATCCAAATGTACATTTGAAATTATCCGCACTCTTGGGAGAGATATCAAGAAGTTTGCTTCTGATAGAAAATGAGACGGGAATCTCTCAAAAGACAAAGTGAAACTAATATCATTTGTGAGAATAAAGGAATTAAGAATATATTTTTTATTAAAAATGGCCAAGCAGAAGGTATTTATACCCTTCTCAGTAATCAGTCAAATTGCTGTAGTTGCACCATTCAGCTTTTTCCTGACTTTCACTTGTATTTTGATGATTCATCTTGGTGATAAACTCTTAGCAAATGTCTTCACTTAGAAGTTAAGAGTAGCTGAATTTTTAACTTTGTGAATAATTTAAGAAAATGACAGTGGGAAATAAAACAGTATGACAAATCCTTTTAAAGAGGAGCATTGAGTTGAAGCTCTATTCATGGCCATAAAACTTTATCATCCCAGACAAATAAAAAATTTAATGGCAGAGGTGCCAAGCGACTGAGTTCATCTGTAGCATGCCCACAGTCGGGCTGCATAGCTGGATTAACGAAGCAATGCTTGTGCAGACTTACAAGTTTTGTTCCTGCTTTTGGTATCCTAGCTGTTTACTGATGCATAGCTTTTCCTCTTCGAAGCAACAGGCACATTTGATGTTTTCTTTAAAAGACCATAACCAAATTTTGGTCCGCTGTGGAATAGTATTCCTGGGTTTTGAACTTAGAAGAGAACATGAGCAACAAAACAAGGTTTCATCAGCCAGGATGTTGCACTTCTCTACTGTATAAATAATGTACCCAAGAAACAGATTCTTGCTGTGTGATATTGAGCAAATTGGGGTCAAAAAGTACAAAATGAGCAGAAGTGAGAGGGACATAAAACCTAACTTCTGAACTTTAATAAAAAAAATTACAAATAAATTGAATCTGTTTTGAACTTCTGCTATCATAGATATAATGTCAGAATGGGTAAAAACAGCCAGAAATCTGAGCAATATGGACCAGAAGAGGGTTAAGAAAACCATACTTTAATAATTTCACCCCTCTTCTTTCTCCTATTTCTAAAAGTGAAAAAAAAATTACAGCTCTACAAGCTGCCCTGACTTTTACTGAATCTGCATTACCGACCTCTAATTTGAAAGGTTGCCCATTTGAACTTATATTTTACACCTCTCTGCACAGTAGACAGTTTAGAGGACCTCCCAGATTTAATCAAGCCTGATAAAATACAGGATTACCTGCAGAGTCACTTTACTCTTGCTGTGTGAATCTTTCCTCTTAGAGCGAGCACGTAATGCATCTCCTCCTCTCGCCATGCTGGCTGTTCATTCCATCATGCAGCACTTCCAGTGACTGCACTTACAATTTAGCAGGTCAGGCACTTAAAACAGAGACAGATTTATATGTTTTTACAACAGGGTGGATAAGTAAAGCAACCCATCAGCTAGCATAGTGGAACATATTGTTATTTAGGGTCATGTAAAATAGTGCAAGCTGGACTATATTGTAAGAAAAACTCAAAAGAAATGATGTTTTAGCATGATTATGCTAAAACTAAAAAATGTAAATAAAACAAAAAGACTACAAAACCTGAAATACTACCATTTAGTCTACAGGACTTTTCAATATGTCAGCACACATAACTAGTTTCACATGGTCTTATGTTGCTGTTATGACAGGATAGTAAGAACAGATGTTAGCTTAGACTTCTTCCTTGCTCTAGTTTTGTTATAGCTTGAAGGAACAACATGTAGAAAACTTTTTTAACTAGCTTCCTACACCTTGATGGTGAGTTTTCACTCAGTAACAGCATCTGCACTGATGTGTGCTACTTGGAGATGCACTGATTGGTGAGGGGTAAAGATAATTTTTGTGTTTCTGCCAAGCAGTTCAGGGCGGATCAACCTGAAAGTCGCCCTGTTCTGCCAACTTCTGAAGCAAACATGGCAAATGAGGTTCAAACCAGTTAACATCATGAAACATACTCACAAAACCTAAAATGTTGTTTACTCTTTCAAGTCATGGTTTATAACAAGCAGGATTCCGGGCATTAGCTTTATGTCTTATTAGCTGCTCGATAAATGTGCTTTATAAGTGCTTGCTTTCAGCCTAATAAGGAAAATGCTGGTGGTAGGCCACCATGGGTGAAACTAAATGTTTGATTTTTCCTTCATGTNCCATAAACATAATACGACAGAGGGCAAAACACAGCCAGGGGGAAGAGTTGTGTAAATTAGCCAGGGATATTAAAGGACAGAAGAAACAAGCGGAGATAGTCTGAGCTACAGTCACAGGTGACCCGTCCGCGGCTCTACATTATTAGCAGGCGCTGTTTCTCCTCTGGATCAGAGCCTTGATCAGATATGCTGTCTAACCTTGGTGGCACGGACAGACTAATTGCTCTTGAAATTGTCCAAAGAGGGAGAGATGGTGCAGGATTGTGCACAAAGAGTGTGGCTGTGCAAAGGTTGTGCCATTTTTCCCTTTGATTGTGACTGAACTTGTTAAGAACGTGTTCAGTGATTTCCAACAGATGATGTTACCGGACTTCCACAAGGTGTGTGTGTGTGTGTGTGTGTGTGTGTGTGTACAGAAGCACATGGCCACTGTAAGGTCAGAGCCTGGGGTGAGGTCAAAACAAGCAGATGTGAAAACAAGAGTCCCCGCCATAACTCTCTGATGTGGAAGCTCTCTTCCCTGTGTAAGTCATGTCACCTCCCACTGAAGGTGTCCTCACTTACACGGGAGTGTGTGTCTGTCTGAGCCGAGTGTCTCTCAGAGGTCACGGGAAGATCAGGGGACATCCATCCATGTAGTAACCAGAAAAAGTAGCACTCTAGTGCTGAATAATAAGGCCAGTATGTGAGTTTTACATGCCAGATGTTCCTGTTTTGTGTTGTGACAGATTGCCTTAACTTTTTGGTGGAGTGTGTTGGAGCTTAGATCGACTCTGTACAAAAATGCACAAATAGTCACCCCTATAAGGCATGACTACAAATACATCATACGAATACCCATCGTAAATGCAGTGGCGAGTACTTGAATTATTCATGAAGCACAATGTTAATGCAACAGCTATCACATCTGCACTTAAAAAACATCCGAGATCTGAAAACAAAAAAAACTCAAAGCAACTTTCAGCCTTCCAGCAACTAGCTTATATGCAATTTGGAGGTGTGTGCTTGACTTTTCTTGTTTGAAGCAATGGATCTACATGATGGCACAATCAGCTCTTGAAAGCTGTTGTAGATGTAGCAGATATATTTGTTTCTGTGCCTAAGCGTGTATTTTACAGTAGCATCAGGTACAGCAGTGATTCTGGATCTTTGAGAGATCCATGACACGTAAACACAATATCACTATGAAGTAATAGCAAGCTCAAATGTATGTCATCCAAATTCAAGCATACATACAAACTGGAGCAGAACGCATTGTGTTGAGGAAATTGAGTCCATGCATTAACTGCTGTAAATATAGCCTGAGATTGTCATTACAATTACTGAAAGACAATTCAAAAGGAAAATCTGTTGCATTTTTTGGCTTAAAAGAACATATAAAGCTTAACGCCAAAGCCTCTTTTCAAATAAATTGCCATTTGTGCGTTCCCGCATGTGTGTGTGTGTCACTGTTTGCTCTTCAGGGAGACACATAGGACAGACCTCCACCACAGTACTCTATTTTCTCTCTGCATGAGCTCCCAGCACATTCAGTAGGTTGATTTAAAGCCAGAGAGCCTCTCTCTCATGCACACACACACACGCGCGGACACTCATTGAACAACCACTGTTTCATTAATCTTCTGCATGTGTAAATTAGGCATGAAAATATAGTATTTGGAGCATAAAACCTTGGACGTGCTGTCCTTTGCTGCGTGCTCTGATGATAAATTGGATGATGAGGTAAAGGTAACAAGCTGCTGTCCTGGTGTGTGCCTGACCACACAAAACACACTGAACTTTAATTGACACCAATGCACAAACCTTAATTTTTAATTTATATATCTGAGTGGTGTTTTTTTTGCTTTGTAATTATGCTGCATATACTTTTTAGACTCATAGAAACCTACAAGAATGATTATCCCCTATTTCTTTTTTTTTTTTTTGCTTTCCATCTCCATATGTTACAGTCACGTTTAATGATCATAATTATTTATCTGTGTTGGCAGCATTAAAAGACTTTTCGAATGCCGTGTCTTGGCCCAAAGATTAACAATTCACCAAGCTCCTTATTAGAGCAATTCATCAAATCAGCAGGCAGTGCTGATTAAATCAACTTGGTAATAAATGGAATGATCTACAACGTTCTGACGCCCAGAGTCCTCACAGCGCACCTGCCTGATTAGGAGGCAATTTATCCTGTAGCTTTCCGCAGAGTCACACACTTTAATTGGGGCAAAATGTGAATGTCGTCCTGTTTCGCCTGATGGCAAAAACCTGGTGGTCTTGATGAAAAATCGCTGGCAACTATGCAGGAAGGCAAATTTTACAGGCTTTTACAGGCTTTTTTTTTTTCTTTAAAAATATCTGATCCTCTTACAGTCCAATTAATTTCCAAATTGCTAACATGCAGCGCATCTCAAAAGGACGTAGACTGGTAAAACACCAGTTGTTATGTAAAAATAAGAGACCATTATAAATTAGTTTAAATATTTTTTTAGAAATATAATTAATCTGATAAACAAATCTGTTAGGGAAAATTACATAATTATATTTAAAAAAGTCCACTAATCTGGTTATATTAGTGTCCACATCCCTAAACTAACACTTAGCAGCCACGCTTTTCACAAATTTTCAATTTCACTCATTAAACTGATGGCTAACATCAATTGTATTCAATGCCATTTATCTGAAGTGTTCAGCTTTGTAAGTAGCATGTTCCAAACTTTTCCACATTTGCATATTTAGTCTAAAGCATAACTACACAGAGGTGTTGCAAAGGATTAAAATGTCATCATGTCCTGATGGATTGAAGGGGATCAAACTTACAAGTAGGGTAAAGGGTGCTGTCACTGGGGAGACGGAAGAAGAGATGCTGATTCTTCGCATCGAAATGAGTCTATTAAGGCGGTTTCAGCATCCGACCGGGGGGCGTCCTGTATGCATCCCTTTGGAGGATTCAGCTGAACTCAGTTTATTTATATAGCTGCACTTCACAACACGTGTCGTCTCAAGACACTTCACTAAAAGAAAAAGTCAAGGATGTGACCCCCTTTACTTCCACTGTCCACTGTCCATAAACTTACATGGTTTGGCAATTTGCATGTCTAAAATTCAGAAATGCGAAAATGGTTACTAGTCTCCTGTGTCTTGGTCCCGGCCCTGTGGTGTATTAGCCTCCTGTTCAAGATCCACTTCAGCCTTCCACCGCTGACTCCTGAAATTGGTAGATAAAAACTATAAAATTAAGAACTTTGTGAGGTTTCAAGCAATTAAAACAATTTAAGAATCTGTTGGCAATTGACAACACCATATCTCCAGGTAAGAGTAGTCAGATTTGCCTCAAGTTAATTTAAACTTTAACAGTCCATATATGACCGGGGTATGACCAGAAATATAGTATTTTTCTCATCCAAAATTATATACATACAATACAATCCAGAATAAAATAGCTGAACAAGTCCAGTAATTTATCATGTTGGATAGGTCATCACTACCCTTTGAAGAACTGATACAAGCCCAGCTACTCACAGGACTTCATGGCACAACTTCTGAATCCTGACTTGCATCATATTCTTACTGGAGACTAATGCAAATTGTGGATATCAGACCTTGGATGATTCGAAGGCATTCCCATGGCTGCAAAATCTTTTGGACGACGTCAAAAGAGAATTATTCTCAGGTAGAATAATGTTCCACAACATGGTCTACTGCAAACATAGACTGTTTATTTACATCAGGATGCTGTCAGAAAGTTTCATATCAAAATGCTTTCCAATATATTGCTTGGTGGATAATGAATGTTGGCAGCAAACACATTCTCTAAAGAAAGAAATCTGTTTTTTATTGTAGATTTATTCACAATAAAGACATTGGAACTTCATCTAGACAACATGACATCTCCTGCTGAGTTTTGTGGGCAAATGAAGCTTTCACCCGTTTCTAATTTGAAATTACTGTTATCCTTATATACCGTGGGAAGACACTGATTTAGTATTTCACACAGCCAGAAATAGAGAATTGTTATTGTAGTCTCCAAAAACTAAAACTTTAAGAATAATAGAATAACCACCTAAACCATTTCTCCAGAAAGCAATTTCCCCAAGTCAGATTAAGTTTTATAAGACCAATATTTAGACACAGTATACCCCAAAACAATACATTTCCACACATTGAGCTGTAAGATGACCAGGAGTTCAACGAAAACCAACATAGCACTATATGTTAATATAAAATCAGAGTAAAGGTAATGATAAAGCACCAAAATATCTCATAACCACAAAAGCACAGTTATATTACCTCAAAATCAACATACACATCAGTTTCCTTATGTAGGTAAGAACAAACTTCAAGAGAAGAATAAGGGTTACTGAACCTCAAGGGACGTCATTACAGTCACAAAACTACACCCAGTGAGGAACTGCTGTTATTTCTCAACCCAGGTGAATCAAGAGAAAGTCGGAAAATTATGAAAAACCTGTTAACAAAAATTGATCATCAGACACGATTTGTCTAGAAGCTGGTTTACACCATGCAAGCGCATTGCAAAAGTTATGAAGGCGTTGCCATGGACTTATTGCATCAGTGTGATTTGTGGAGAAAAATAAAGTCTGGGAAATGTATATATATTACAATCTGATTGTCGGAAAACATAAAACGGAGAAAGGACTCAAAAGCTTTTCCTCAAGTTCATAACTTTTGACCATTGCGCATTTCTTGTTTTCGCTTAATTTTGTTTGATTGAGATCTAAACCGATTAAAATCACTGGCAGCTTTCAGCGAGAAACGGGGAACTTTTCCCTGCTAATCCCGCCTGGTAAATCGCCTTCCGTGTTCATTCTTGTATGTGTGAGCGTGCATTTGAGCATTAATATTTATTTTGAGCCTGCTGACTTTATTTGGTCTTTGTTTGTCTGAGTGTGTGTATTCAGGAAGGTGAAAGCGTGGCGCTTTGGCAGAATTGCCTCATGGCGAGCATCAGATGGCTTGTGATGAATAGTCAATTAGGTGTAAACTTGTTCCAGGAATGACCAGTAAACAAGGGAGGAGATGATCGCTGTTGGGGAAAAAAAAGGCATCCATTATCTAGCAGCTAATTATCTAGCCACAGCCATTTCCATTCTCTAGATAGCTGTGTGATTAAAGGGTTTGGTCAATCAAATGGATAACAGGAATCTGAAATGGGAGGACAAGGGAGGAGGAGGAGGGAAGGAAAGACATGACTGAGCCAGAGAAAAGACTGCTGCTGAACCTCATTTTCATTCTTGTTATCTCAGAAAAAAAATAAAACATATATATATATATAAAACCCTGGCTGTGGAATACGTCTTTTGATTTTGCAATTTGTTGTTGAATAAAGGTGGATTTCAGAAGCTAAAACTAGACATACAACTTGCTTAGATTCGTGGGGTTAAAGTTTATCTGGAGGCACATGGATGAATCAAGACATTTTAGAGCGTTCAGGAAGGAAGACTGGAAAATAATCATGCAAGTTATGCATATTTGACTCTGAAACCGGAATTTGTTATGTGGATCATGAAGCTCAACACCAGAGGCTGCAGTTCTCTGGTAGTGGCACCAATGCTTAAAAAGAATGAGATCATTTGTGCTCCAAAAAGGTATCTATATCTTATTTGAATTATATTTTAGTTAGCTTTCGTAGTGACTTAGAGTGACTTAAGTCTTACCTCTGGCTTCCATACTTTCACACAGTCCTGAAGACTGTGTATTTATGAATTTATCTCTCAAATCTGCCGTTTTTGATGATATGCCATTTCTGCCTCCTGCTAGCCTTTCTACCCGCCTCACGTTTGCTTGTTAAAGTCTTCAGAAGTCAAAAGTGGACATCTGTCACATACATGTTTCCCAATGATTTTATTGAGACTATAAGTTAATAGCCAAATGTTTTTCCCAAGATGAAGAGAACAGTTTCATTATAAAAACGTTTTTTGTTCTCAAAATTGACTTACATTGAAAAGATTGAGAAAATCAACAGGCAAAAGCATATGCGTATTAAACAACAAAATATACATTTGCCCTCTGATGCTGCCTGTTTTTTATTAGGAAGCAATATTTGCAACTTAATATGTGTCCCAGATATCAAGGTGAGTGCTTAAAGAATGACTTTGGCTTTTATTTGTCACTCAGAGATCCACTTACAGAGTACACAGAACAAAATTTGTTTGGCTCAAGGACAGATGTACAAACTAGAAATTAAATTGTGCAGTCTTAAAATTTGAAATGTACAGTGTAAATATAAAATGTGAATTAAAAAACGTGAAGCTTCTCTATACTGTAACAGGAATCTAAACAATTTCTAAAAATGAAACAGTTTACATTAAGAGCAAAATAAGCTTAAATCCTGCTGGTACACTTTAGGGAATTAGAACTGTGAAAACAGAATAATTTAATTTCTTTAAATGAGTTTATTAGTGAGTTTCTGTACAAACTCACCGATGTTTACTAAATCTGAAGTATCACAGTGTGTGTTTTTATATGAAAGATGATCCCTTTTCAGCCACTTGGCAGTCTGCAAAGCTGATTCATTCAGTGCACAGTGGGGTCTCCCCAGTTCAATAATCTCTGGAGGGCTTTTTTCCAATGGAGACACCAGAAAGCAAGGTTGAAACTCAAACGGTGGGACAACCCAAGCAGAGCACCGGTTTCATGCATGCTAACGCAAAGCTGCCTTTGTAAATGGAGGGAACTACCCAGACGTGGAGCATGAAATATTAATGGTTAATATCATACTTAGCACAAGTGCTGACAGTAAAATGGTGTTTGCTAGAGAAACTATGAGCCTGTGGATGTTGAGGGGACAAATGTAGTACCAGGAAACAGACTCTGTTAATGGATTTTTGCCCCGTTTGTCCCATCACAGTTCTGAGAATTGGTGAGGAATTCTCATGGAGGAGTCGCACCTGATTAGTATCTGGATTTTATTTTTTTTTTTTAAATTGTTTGCCAAGTTTTTGGTCTGTATTTTTACCCAAGTCTATGTGGAGGAATCATAATACCAAAAACCTGACTGTTTAAAAATGTCATATTGGTCATCTTCTGCTGACAAAAGCACTTTGATAATCTTACAACTATGAAATGACAGAATCCTTTTAAAAACACAAAGCACAATATGAGCTAACATGAACTGAACATGTGAAAACTCACAAAGAATCAAACTGCAGTACCTGGACGAATATAACTAGACTTGGGCAAGACAATCCAATGTATTTTACATGATTACAATGAAAATAAAATCACAAACAAGCAAAAAATATTAATAAAATAAAACATTACCTAGCAGTGGCGACTCCTCTTAAAATGGGGTTTTAGCCTTGATTTAAAGGAGATCCGTGTTGCAGCATTTTTGCAGTTTTCTAGAAGCTTCTTCCAGATTAGTGGAACAAAAAACCTGAGACATTATGGCTTCAGAACTGATAGCATCAGTTCCAAAGGTATAAAGGTGTTGAATATTGCCAGAGAAAGTGTAGGAGTGAACTTGGTTGTATCTGGCTATATGGTGCAGAGAGTAGCGCAAATGTGCCCCTCCCCCACCTGTAGCTGAGCATTGCTCGTCAGCTATTTGAAGGAGGACTACAAGAAGGAATAGTGATGAATTTGTGGAAAAAAAAG
The DNA here is from genome assembly GCF_001443285.1 of Poecilia latipinna. NCBI lineage: Eukaryota > Metazoa > Chordata > Actinopteri > Cyprinodontiformes > Poeciliidae > Poecilia > Poecilia latipinna. The sequence continues at coordinate 49,735 of NW_015112930.1, read as the reverse complement.
TCATGTTTTGGAAAATGAAAAGAGCAACACTGATCAGTCCTATTAAGGTGAAGATTTTTTAAGAGGCCGCTTGGCAGGGTGACCCAGCTGAGTGGATAGTCTGACTAATTAACCTTAGACATCAAGTGTTTCTGCCAAAGAGCAAGATGGAGAATAAGCGCTTCAAAAGTGTGACTAAATGTTTATTCTATGTTGTTGCTGAAGTCTTGGCTATCAAAATCAAAAGAAATGCAACATGTTAATCATTTTATGACGGCTAATAATCACTGTGTTGTTATTTTAGCAGCCAGAATGAAATTTTTTTTATTTCTTTGGATGATTTTGTTTTTAACGTTTGTTGAAGTACAGTGGATTTTTTTATCTATTTATCTATTTTTTTTACTAAAAGTGGGAATACTATGGGAAGGTCAGACTGGCTCATAACTCATATGAGTTTCATTACATTTTCTTAGTGTTGCACAGTCCAATATTCATCATTAATTGTGCGAGTCTTAGTAGATGTCTCAGTAAATTTTAATCCAGCATAAGACATTTATGCCACTTTGCTTGTAAATATTACTAAACGAACAAAGGAGGGGGCAGTGCAGGGGGAAAAATAGAAAAGGTAAAGGGAACGGATGGCTGGGTGGGATAAATTTACAGACTGTACAAGCTGAATGGACACTTGCTAATTGAGACAAATGAACAACAGGAGAGGTGTGTGAGAGAAGCGACAGTGAACGTATCTGGTCCATGTCTCGGTCTTTTGCGTCGCAGGTTTTTTTTTTTCTTCTTTTCCCTTGTTTTATTTAAATCCACATCCTTTTTTGCTCATACATGTATTTTATTTATTTTTTTTCCCATTCCGGATAATAGAATGGAATGCAGCCCACTCCATCTGCCCATTCTCACACATTGGGAATCTATAAATCATGCATGGCAAACCTCATTTTTAAATGAGGTTACACAAAAGGAGTCATTGTGAGTTTCTCGCTTCTTCCATTTATTCTTCATGTCATGCACTAATGCAAGTGGGAATTCTTTCATACAATAAGTTTTACTTTGTTCAAACATGATGAAATTTGGTCCGTGCACAGAACTCGCCGTGTCCAATCCAAACAGTAATCCAAAGCATGTAGGTTTCTCTTAACTGATTCTTGATTAAGCTAAAAGAAGGAAGGATGTAAAGATAAAATGCAAGGTTATCAAAAATCTAAGATGCTTAATCAATAACTGATTTTATTTTAAATTCTTTATCATCACCGTTATTTGCTGGGAAATTCCACTAAAGTGGACAATTTTCAAATAAACACATATAAGCTCTTCCTTTCCCAAAAAGCCCATTATATAGCATCTAAATATACAATATATCATATATACATATAATACTGAATATGTACTTTCTAGAGAATATTACCGGCATGCACAAGAAACCAAACTATAATGAATCAAATATCCAGAAGTAATCATTTCCAAAATGAACTGATTACTAAGTATATTGGTACTAATACTAATATACTTACATTTTCATTAGACATTAAACCTCAAGTTAGTTACTGCTCACATCTTTTTTTACCTTACGGTTTTCAAATGTGCACTTTCACCATATTATAATTATTACTATTTTTATCATTACTGTCTTTCAATTTTTGCTACTTTTTATTATAAATATTATCTTTTAATCCTCTATGGCCCAGTCTCTGGGCTAATTCAATAAACTCAAAGATTATTGCAAAGCTCATGTATTTCAGTGATTCTATTCACTAAGTGAAACACATTACATAGAATAATTACACACCGACTGTTTTCAAGTCTTTGTCTGTGAAGACAATTTTCCACTTTAAGCCAATGTAAAAACCATACTTAAGATTAAAATATTACATCAGAATAATAGAAACATTAAATGTTAAAAACAAAAATGTGGGCTCAATGAAAAGTAAGTTTATCGCCTGCTTAGAATTACTTTCACCAGGTATTTTTAATCTGACATGGACATAATACTTACCATATGTACTTACAACATAAAAAACTATCTAATTTCTCAACAACAGAGACTTTGTACTTTCTACCTTTTTTAAACTATTATGTTCACTGATGCACTTATTAGAGAAAGATTGAAAATAAATCCAATCTTAGTGTGAATAGTTAGTGGGGAGGTGGCCATTTGAAACTAAAATGTATGCAGGTAACACACACACACACACACACATGCGGGCGTACGCATGCTTGCACGCAGAAACCATAAACATAGACCACCTAGAATTGGTCCACAAAGACCTGAGTTTGACTAAGAGCCCCAGGAGTGCTATAGTCCTGAATATTGCCTGCAATAAAAAAAAGTATGCAAGGTGATTCTACCCAGATACAAAATACCTCAGTCCTGAAATATGAATTTTCAGGTCAGTAGCTCATACAATAGCTCTCAAAGTATAAAAGTAGGATATAGTCAGATGTAGTTGGGATTCATTAGGAGGCAGCTAGAGTTGTGACTTTGTTTTTTGTTCAGATCAGACGCCAAACTGACCTTGTCAGAAATGCACTGCATGATAAACAGCCTGTGGCTGTCAGACTTTGACTGTACTGTTGATGTGGTCCCAAAACCTGCTGCCCTGAAATACCTGCGTCACAAAACCGCAAAATTCCACACACGGCCTCCAAAAGCGTTTTATTGGAAAATTGTTAAATAAGTGGCCCGCCATCCAGGATTTGAAGTCGTTTGTCTGAATGTTTAATTAGTTAATCAAGCTTCTAGTTCTGCCCCGCCGTCATGTTCAACATTTATTTGTTCCCATGCTGATAATGAGAGTTTAGCTTTGATTTTTAAGCTGTGAAAAATTCAGCAGCTTAAGTGGAGAGACTGTTAACAAAAGTTGTAGCTGAAAGAATTAAGCAAACAAACAATTTATAATAGAATTTGCTTTAGAAAATTTACCCAAAGAGCAAATGTTTGACTCAGAAATGGATTGAGGATTTTTGAAAAACAAGCACAAAAAACAAAAAATAAATAAAAAATAAGTGCCTCGGAGATGAATTCGGACTATTTACACAAAATCGTGTTGCGGTTGCAGTTAGACGTCTCCAGTAGAAGTTTTTGACTTTTTTTTTTCTTCTCTTTTTTAAAAAAAAAAAAAAAAAAAAAGAAAATCTTCATCTCAAATCATACAGGTAATTTTCCTGTATTAACCTCGGACCAGCTCTCCTGTCTCTGCTAAACAAAACGAAGCATCTCCAAACCATGATGGTCCTACTGTTTCACACTGGCAGTTAATTTTCAGGGAGCACTAGTCGCACAGCACTAAACCTGAGGTTTAACTGGAGAAACATCTAGAAACACCACAGATGATGCAGCATCTAACCTCTCTGAAGGTTTTTTTCATCTAGTTGCCAAAGCAGATGATACTTCCCCTGCTTCAAAATCAGCAATTACACATAACTGAATAGAGGCTCATCTAATTATATTTTTGCTGGACCTTTTTTTTATTATTGTTAAAACAAACATAATTGGATTCCTCTTCTGGAGACACAAAGGCCATTGTGGAAATATTTTTCATCTTTTTCCCCTCATTTGCGCTCGTCGTTTGGACCTCTGCAATTGCGCCCATGGCTTTTTGCCAAAGCAAGTCTTAGCTTTCTGCACGATCTGATATTTGATCTTCATTGGCAGACAATTATTGTGCACTCCGAGATGAGTGCTGAGCTGTTTTGAAGGAGTGTTGTAATTGGTTAATGAGTCGGAAAGGGAAAGCTTCTTGATCTCATTTCCAGTGCTTAATTAACCTTGGAGTTGGAGATTTCCCTGGGTGCTGGGGGACAAGGCAGGACCCGGGTTATTCTTTCTCTCCCGTCTTTGTCTCCGTCTTGCCTCCGTTGCTCCGTTGGGTGCTGTGACTCTTCCTCGGCAATGACAAAAGGATGCTTAGTGCTCAGTGTGCCTCTGTCTGCAGGCTACAGCCCTTTACTGGCTGATTTATGAGAACAAATATTCCTGCACAGATCTTTCTGGTGCTCTGAAGTTCAAACATGCACTATTATCAACTTTATGTCTTCAGCCTTTACGGCGTATCTCCCCGTTCCTTCCTGTAACACTTAGCTTAGAACTGAAAGGATATAAATAGCGCCACTGCTCTTCCCTTTAGTATCTCCGCGGGCCAGCCCAGTTCTGTGGCCCCGGGGGTATGAACCCAGTTCTGACAGAATTGATCTCTGCCTCCTCCTCCCCTCCGTAAGTCCGTCTGCACCCCTAGGCCCACTGAGACTACTCCGACACCCAGGCTCCACCAGTCCACACCAGGCCAGTATGTCTTGTCTTCCCTTCTCTTTAGTGTCCTCTCCTATATTCTCCTGCCCTCCTCCTTTCATCTGCCCCTCGGTGCTAAATGTATCTTTGCCACTCTAGAGTTCTTCTTTCTTTTTTTTTTTTTTAAAAAGCCTTTGCTGCTTTTGTTCTTCCCTCTTGTCTGTCTTCATCAAATGTCCAACCGCAGACTGATAATGGACGATTTTAATGTCCAGTATATCCTCATGTAAATCTGAGATATTTCTAATATTTAAGATGTTCATTTCAATGTGTCTTTATGGAGATCTCAAGCAGCGCCATGGCAACAGACTCGTACCCAAGGCTAATTTTACTTCTTGCCAATCTGCTACTGGTGGGATTGAGATACATGCAGTAACATTAGCATCAATGCACTTTTATTGGTGCCAACAACATGGTTACATCGCGAGTTATCGTCATTGCTCAGGTCGTCTCTTTCTTCCATCATTATTAACCAGCTGATGTCAGCATGCTAGTCTTCTGTTGATGTATGAATCAGGAAAAATGCTAGTAAATTTATTATGTGTTGATTCTGTATGTTTGAGTAAGTCCATGAATCAATATAAAAAGTAAATCAACTAAAAGGAAAAGGCTTGGAAAGAAGGTGTTGTGTTTACAGTGTCTCTCTTGGGGAAAATACATTAGGGGTTATATAAATTTTGAGATGCAATTTTCTCAGTTTACCCTGAAATTGAAGCAAAAAGGGTTTCAACACATTTTTAATGTCTGATTCCCATACTGTAGAGATCTAAGAGGGAGTGGTAGTGCAAAGACTCTGGGTTTATAATACTGGGTTGATAATACTATGTCCAGGTTGTTTGGCCAGTGCTTCGACGCCATGTGAGAGAACGCTGTTGCAATTTGTCTCATCTTTTGGAACATGAGGCTAGCGTTTAAATTTGCTTTGTGATTTCTTGAACTGGCGCAGTACTCTTCCAGGTTTAAGGTTGCATGGCTACTTGACACATTTTACCTTCCTAAAACTTTACTGTACATTTGTGGCAGATGCTTCAACAGTGAAAAGGTTAAAACCTGCAAAAACGAAAGGCAGAAACAGGAAGCTGTGATGAATGGATGAGCAGATGGATGGTAATGTGTACATATTATTGCGTTAACCAGGCACCAGTACAGCTGCTATCCAGTGAACTCTTTTTGCAAAACTAAAAGTAATTCGCAAAACTTGCCAAACTTATCCACAAAGTGTACAAATTACATTGTGTTTTGACAGAAAATGCCTCATTTGCATAAAATCACAAATATCTATATCTTTTCAAAAGTTTATACAGAAAAACACCTATTGACGTTGGCTGTTAGTAAAAATGTTAACTAATAAAGACTGTGTGATTATTTAAATGAAAACTTCTGTTTATGTTGTTGGCTTTACTGAAAAAACACAGAGAGGGATGTGAGGACTTATAAGTTAATAATATTCAATTAAAAAACGAGGCAGAATTACTTACATTTGTTTAGAATCAGACAATTGTATCTTTTTATTATAATTCCCTGCAAAAGATTCAACTCAGTTTAAAGCAATAATTTTATGTTTAAATATTCTCTTTTCTTTTGTCCTTTCCATGTTCTGAATGTCCATTGATTCTTATCTGTACACCATTTTGTCGCAGCTCTTGCTGTTTTAAAGTGCCTTATAAATAAAGTAGTAGTATTAATATATGTTCATCGTTACATTTTTTTGCAAAATAGTGTACTTTTTTTCTCAACATTTTGTTCATTCGGTGTGAATTATGACCTCTGTTGTCTAGAGTAAAGGCAAAAGCCGCTCCATATCTCTTTTTGCTTTGTTTTATTTTTATCGCCCATGTGAGATGGCATCAATCTCTCTCCCCCTCTGTGCTTCCTCTCCTCTCCTTTGCTCTTTTTAAAGCCACATTCTTCTGCCAGGTGAGTCCTTGTGTTGAGCACCTGCGACCGCCCTTTCCTCCCGCCTCCGTCCAGCATCCTGCGCCAGATTAATGCTCGGCGTTTTGCTCCTCTGCGACTCTCTTCCCACCAGACCCCCTGGATGAATAAGAGACTTTAATTTAGCTACCCGAGTCCCTTCTTCTGTTCGCTGTGTTTCTGCAGCATAAGCTTTCCTCAGCCACTTCTCGTTCCCTCGCTCTTCCTCCATCCTTCCATCAGAGGCGCCGCCATATGGGCCGGGCGTGGCTCGGGCCCGACAGGCTCTCAGGCTCGTTTAAATTCAAAGCTTGTGGGTCATTGTAGCCTCTGCAATGAGATGACAGACACGGTTCTGGAGACAGAGGCCGTCTGAAAGGCCTGATGAGACGAGATGAGGAGGTGGAAGAGGAAGCGAATGCAAATGAAGGAAATTGGGCGAGCGAAAAGTCATAATTAAAAGTCAAGAAATTAGTTTGGCGAAGTCTGACGTGGCATTTAAATGGAGCTCAAACTAAACAGGTGGCAGCTTGAGAGTTAATTAGATTAGCTTTTATTTAGATGGCCCAATCTTCTTATCTTCTAAATAGAAAAAAAATTACAAAGAGAAAACTAAATAAATAAATACGAGAATGAGGCAAAAAAATAAAAAATAAAAAATCCAAAGGACAATTAGAAGACTTTCTTTGTCTTCGTCGTGAAAACTCTGGCAGTTCGGGAACGGGCGTGTGCACAGAAGGTGAGGAGCAAAGCGAAACAGCGGGCATTAAAAGAGGAGAGGTGTGAAATTGAAACCAATAAATCCAGAACAGATTCCTACAGTTGCGGGAGCCGCAGTGACTGGCCTCAGTTGTGTTCTCTTTTTAATTTGAGCCGAGTGTCCTGTTGTCTGAGGAAAGCTCGCTGCGCCAAACATTTGTGTTGCGTGACAGGAAGTGCAGCTTCCGATCCAGATGGTGCACAGGAGTAGAACTTTGTAGCTTGTTACAAGACTGTAAAAAAATAAATAGAAGAAAAGAATGAGAAGATGGTGAAGCAAGACATTTATAAGAAGTGGTTTAATGTTTACTAATTGCTGCCATTTTCATTTAAAACCATAAATGGTTTCAGTTGAAATAGTTTCTCTTGTTTCTCCTTTTCCCTCACAATTAAGGACACACTGGTTTCTTGTAAAACAACATAATTTACTATTCAACAAAATAAATCCCACTGAAAGACTGTGTATTCATTTTATTTTTTTTAAACTGATGAAATCAGTTTCAGGGAATTCAATCTATTCAGTTCAGATTTTTCTGCTCCAAGCTATTTTCCTTGGTACTGCAATGGTGCCAAGGCCGTTTTCACTTTAACAAACATTAAGGTGTATTTGGTGTTTGAACTATAAAAATAGGTGGTTTCGTTCAGCTATGGACAAACGTTAACGATTGGGTAAAATTCAAAATCTCTTTGTTTCTCAATAGCCGAAACCAGGTTGTAGCGTAACATATTGCGATAAAATTAAGTTAATTTCACTGAAGCAGGTACAAATAAATCATATGGCAGAAAAGTTTCTGTACCCAAAACTGTGAAAGGGAAACAAATAGGCAATTATACGATGAAAACATTGCAAAAATGTTCAACTACTCCTGGCACTTGGTAATAAAATCTACATATTAAGATGTCTGATCATGAGCAAGTGTTTTATTTTAGGTACCATGGATCATTTAGAGCAAACGTACTTTAGAAAGGGGTTCAGGGTTGTTTATCACACCAGGTAAAACTAGTCCTAACAGTACTTGGTATAAATAGTTCTCATGAATAAAAAGAGCAAAAACAAACACCAGTAAGAATCATACATTAACAGACGTCTCTATCCTGACACTACAGATGATGTATTCTGTGAAGCGCCGTCAAAAGGAAACAAACGAATGTGTTTTTATCCGCCTCCAAATGCCATCGCTTTGCTAACGTCACTTTCGATTTAAATCCTCTCAGATGATGTATGGCCGAGACGCGCCGACATGGCACGCACTAATTGACCGCGGCATATTGTGTGGATTTTTTTTTCCTCACATCGTCCCACTCGGGATCCTGAGGACCAGTCCACTCCCGTCAATCCCCCCTCTCCTGCGCCGCCCCGCCACCATCCTCGTCAGCACCCGTCTCAGCGTGGCATCGGCAAAGCGTGCCGCATAGATTGTTTTAGGCCTCATCTGTGCCAAATATGCTTGTTGATATTCTTCATCTTGAAATGCTCTTTAAAAAAAGAAAGGAAATAAAAAGATAAATGATGGCCTGGTCCGCCACTGACAGTAGGGTCTGGCCGGCATACATCAGAGTCCAAAGCCCCCCTCCTGCTTTATAGACGTCTATTAGGAGGAGCTCCCAGGCAACAAACCATACATACCAAATGGACCTCTTTAGTAATATGATAATTTATAAAAAGGGGGGAGACTTGAGTGAATATTCCGCAGAATTCCCCCACACCCTTTGTGCCTAGTGGATGGCGTGTGCTATGCCCACTCCGCTCAGGCCTGCACCAAATGTGGGAGCTCCTGGGGATGATGGAGTGAAGGCCAACCGCGGCTTGACGGCTTTTAATAAGTAATGAAAACACTGGAGGATAAATTTGCAAAGAGGAGGATTATGGAACTTCGGGAGTGCCAGGAGAAAAAATAGCAAAGGACGGATCTGATTGGGGGGCTAGGGGAAAAAAGGGAAAGAATTTCTTCAACACCTTTTGAATGTTTCCAAAATAAGAATGTGCCACAAGGAAGCGCCAAATTCCCAGCATGCCTCTTCCTAGGAGCTCATTGATCAGTTCTATTTGAGTTGAGCCACATCTTGTCCCTTTCATATCAACACCAATCTTAGTTTCAATTGCTCTTCTTTCCTTTGCCACTTGTTTTCGGTGGCGGCGTTAACGCAGGCTCCCTGCTGGGTCGTATATCTGAAAGAAGGCGCCCTCACGCCTACAGGATGCAGATTGAAACACTTGGAAAACACTGATTAGGTTAAACTACAAAAAGGAGGCTTTGGTGGGAATATACCTTCTGTCATCTTTGATGCTATGCTTCATTTATCAGAGGCTGCTGATGAACACTTTGCATAGGTGTGTGTGTGTGTGAGAGAGAATCTGCGAGCTTTGTCTACAGCCTCAAAGAGTGAAGCATCAGCATGGGGTTGGCTTCCATGAAAGCCGTTTGCATGTGTGCAAAGGCAAGGAAAGAGATAACCGTGTGCACTCTGTGGAAATACCTTCAGCCCCGTTGAAGGATAACTTCTGCATTTTATTTTTATTTCTTAGCTAGGACAGGATTGCTTTCACCGTCATATGGACATTCAACTTCTGTAAGCCTTTTGGACTTTGCATAAAAGTGATGAAGTACACATCGTCAAAAATGCTGTATCAGCTTTATTAGAGGGAACGTGGTTGTTTTACCATTTCCCTCTAGATAATTAAGAAACTGATAAATGTTCAAAACAACCTATCACCATGTAGGAGGATTTTTTTTTTATTTTTTTTTTTTTATGGGCTGTTGGTTATGAGACCATGAAGGAATTAAGCTGATTTGTGTGAATTATGACTTTATCTTTAGGCTGTAGATGTCTTTTGAAATTTGTGTTGTGATTTCCCTCTTGTACATGAAAACCGACTGATTGTACATATTTTTGAAATCATACAAAAGATTTTCCAGAATGGATTTTTCAGCTGAGGTAACAAAAGTGTTTGGCTGAATTGCTGGAACTTTAGTCATTTTTAAAATGTTGTCATCTTTAAAAGGGACAGTATCACTTAAAAATCAATGTTTAAGCCTTACATTATGCTAAAATGTTATTCCCTCATCAAAAACATACACTGGAGTGTTGCTTTGATTTAATTTCCGTGAATGTTTGAGAAATACTTTAGTCTCCCATGGCAACCATTCAGCTGTGAAAAACATCTGGTCCGTCTCCTCAGAGCTGCAGCTTCTAAATGTCTCCCTCACAGAGCTCTACTCTGCTCCTTCAGACTAGCCAGCAGTAATTGGCAAACACCTGGTGTAACTGTGCATCTGCCGAGCTCATCATATGAGCTACTTCTCAGTGCAACGCTGTTAAGTGTTGCTAAAGGGTTGATAGAGGAGCCATGTTGTGATGACTTCTATAAGGTAGAGTTTCAGAAAGATCAGGAGTTTTTAAAGAGACAGAGGCTCAATTTCATCACATTAACTTGCGAGGTCAAATTTCTTTCGTCATTTTTGCTATATGTAGCATTTTTATGATAACTAAAGGTGGCATAGCTTCTTGAATGTCCTATAAAATACATGGAAAATACGTACTGCCCCTTTAACAAGGGTGTCATTGGTTAGAAAACAACTACTACTCAATTTGTCCCAGACATCCCAGTCATCCTGTTTGTTCATTTACTACTGGTATTAAGCACAACATTCATGTTTTCACCTAGTTGTTATTTTTTATTGCTTTGGCAATGCAATGTCCTTAACTTTTTCATGTATACAGAAATGAAATAAGTTTTTTTTTTTTGCTTAATTTTCATACAACTAGTCTCCTGTTGAGTAAAGAGTCATGTATGTGTTTCCTTACCTTGTCAGGGTGTGATAAAAAAAAAATACATAGGAATCACAGAACTCGCTTTGTGGCAAAAAATGCTTTTAATTAGGACTGCATGAGAAACAGAATCCATGGAGAAACTTTTAAAAATTTATTCACCACCTTCGAAATCTCCAGCCGCCGTGTCTCAACTTCAACTGTTCACAGGGGATTACTTTAGTCGGCTGCAGGTGATTCCACATAGAGGTGGTCTGGATAATGAAGAGCAGTCTATAAATTAAAGCACCACTCTGACGAATACACAGACCAGAAATGTGTTCACACTTTTCCCTGTGTTCACACTTTTCCCTGTTCACACTTTTTTTTTAAAAAAAAGAAAAATAAATTAAACCTCTGTCAGTAAGCAGTACAATTACAAAGATTTGTCTTAAAGTTAGAATGTGATCAAATAAAAAAATCAACAGATTTCAATTAATTTATGAATTAAAGGTTATAAGTGTTGCAGACTCTAGCGTGTCAGTGGTCACTTAAAAACAAACATTTGGGGGCAGTATCCAGAAAATCTCTGAGAAAAACATTATTCCTCTACCTTTTGTATTTTCGTAGTTCTTTTTTTTTGGTACACCTGATCAAATAATTCCCTAGCTTTATAAAGTCTTTCTTTATAACAAAAGATGGATGCAGATGGAACCCCAGTCTATCCATCTCCAGGTCCTCTGTGCCATCACTCGGTAACAAGACGCCTAGATACTTGAACTTCTCGTGAAGCACAGACTAACCCTGAACCCAGAGGCAGCCGTTCACCTTTCTCCAGCTGAGAACAATGGTCTCTGACATAAAGGTCTCATCCCAGCGGCTTCACATTCTGCTGCGAACTGATCAACTGCACATCGAAGGTCACGGCCCAGACCTTGAGATTCCCAATCCACACAACAACTGCGTCTTGAGATTCTGTTTGTGAGCATTAAAAATAGGATTATTGTAGAAAGTAGCCCTGATGGAGTCCAATCCTTACTGGGAACAAGTTCGACTTGGTGACGTAAGGATCTGGCTTCTGCTTGGTCGAATCGAACTGTTGGAATCTGTTCTCATTGTCACATTTACGTGACGAAAATTGCGTCCTTTTTTTCTCGGCCTCATGTCGTCCACCCCCAGTTGTCACAACCACACTGGCAAACTTTTTATTGCTCTTTTCATGCAAAACTATTATGTGATTGATGTGAATTATGTGGATATGTTTATGTGGAACTTCCAGTATCTGGTTTCTCAGTCATAGAGCAGAACAGATAGTTTTGATGAGCAGTTGTCCAAAGCCCCCTGCTCGTTTTTCGCCCAATAAAGCGGGAGAATGTGTCACAGATGCCCTCCATTCTTTTTTTTTTTTTTTTTTTGAAAACGTAAAATAAAATGAGATATTCCACCACATCAATCATTAGTTCCTCCTCAGGACTCATGTTAAGAGTTGATCCTCTTTGCCACGATTAGGCTGCTGTTGTAGACCACACACAGAGCATAACACCTTAATGTATAGTGCAGCGGGACATGGTGCTTGACTTGGTGGGTCTTGGAGACCAGCAAAACGAACTTCTGAAAACCATGTGACCGTGCGTTGACAGTTTGACTTTGGTCCGACCATTCGGGGCCCTTCAGTCTCCATAGTCCAGGTGAAGTTAGTCCCTCCTATTGGACTGTGATTGTAATAAGATTATTAAATTGTTCTTTTTCTGACCCCTCTCCTGTGATCAATTTGTCTTAGGTGACGCTAACAAGAACTGAAGTCGACAGATTGTATCGCCCAGGGTCAAGCACCTCCACCATAGTCCACCATCGCAAAAGTGGCGATTTCAACACAAAGGCCGGTATGTTTCAAATACTTTCTGGCGCTTAGCCTATTCTTTGTGTAGCTTATTAGATGTACATAACTTTTTTTTTTTTAAGGATTTTTCAACTTTTATGACCATTATTTGACATTGATCTGACAGGAAAGTGAGTTGTGAGAGACGAGGAAGACATGTGCCAAAGGTCAAATCATGACGGCCGCGTCAAGGACCGAGACGTCCGTATGTGAGTCACGTGCTTTACCTCTGCACCATCGCCACTCCCAGGTACGTAGCGTTTTATTGTATTCCTCTTTCGTGACATTTTTGGCAATTATCTCATTAGTCATTCGGTAGTTTTCTAAGGAAGACCACATTTCATTACAGGATCATGCAATCCTCACAGAACATTTGCAGGAAGCAGGTATTCTCAGAATGGGCCACACATACATTTGTGTGTGTGTTTACTTTGGCACTGTATGTGCTTATCAAAAGGTTATGCAAACCTTCCCTCACACGTTGCTCGACACCGCGCTGCGCCGTGCTGCATTGCTCCTCGGGGACGCGACAGCCCCAGAAAGGCATTATCACCTTTCTTCCCAAGCAGAGGAATTCAATGCTTTATTTGCGTTATGGCAGGTGGGCCCCTATAGACGCCTGAACAGCACAAGATTCAGTTAGGGGGGACCTGAAGGCCAAGGGGGCCCAGCCGGGAAACGAGGGAGGAATCAGCAGGGAGCGAGTGAGGGGGGAAATTAAATGACAGAAAAGCAGAAAGGAAGGCGCGGGGTCTTGGGAGCAGGGCGCATGGTTGTACACGGATTTCGTAAAATGTGGATTTCCTCATGCAAGTATTTACCACTGAGGGGAAAAACTGAAACCTCATTAACATGGCCCGCGCATTCTGCTTGTCAAACTAATGAAAACAAACACATATAGAATCCATTTAATAGGTTCCTATATTGCACATACTCATGCACACCCAACTATCATCAATCTCAGGCTTCAGAACCATTTCTCCCATGAGTCCAAAGCTCTGTTTTTGGCTCCGTCTCCATACAGGTAGGAGGTCTCCTGATACTCACCACTGGGTTAGCCCACCACACATTAATGCAACATGCTCCACCATTAAGACTCCATATGTGCCGTCCTTCGACACTCCTCACGTCTTCTATATACCTGAATCAGGTCTCGTGTGTAAAGAGCTCCATATGAAAGACTGTTGCTGCTTATGTTGTTTCCTCCGTCTTTGAAAAAGGGGTCCGAGGTGTGTTTCTCACAATGTGATTTCATACGGACCGCAGGATGACTCAGAAATCAGTATTGAAAGATTTCGACATTCCATGTAGGATCTTTCAAAGAGTTTCTTGTTTTCGTCTGCGTTGGGTTTCCACGCGGCTTGGACTTTGTTCAAAGCTCACACAGCCAAAACAAACATGAGAAATTCAAATAAAAACGGCAAAAACAAACAAAAAAGAACAGAAATTTTTTGGAACCAACACATGCCATGGATTTCACACCAACTACAAAAACAACAACAACAAAAAAACCCCAAGGTGACCTGTGTTGTTTGCTCAGAGTTGTGACTCAACACACAGAACAGCGACTGAATGATTCTGAAAGGCACGCACTGAACTCGATACCATGCCAAAATAATTACCAGTAATTAAATGTTGCACAGAAATACTATTAAAAATTGGACTCAGTGCCAGGTTCATCAGGCGATTATAATTAGCAACAATTCACAGTACAGAAAAGCCTGCAACTTAAGTTGTCAGAGACTCTTATAAAAGGAGTTAAAGCAGTGATTGGAAACAATAAATGTTTTGAAGACTCTGAAACTGGATCATTTTGGTTTCTTTTGATCCTAAAATTTAGGGACAAAACATAAAATAGATTACTTGAGCTTTAAATGTTGTAGCATAAAATCAATGCTTTGTTCTCTCTGGCTAATGTTACATTAATGTCCAGCTGAACTCAATGTAAAAGATAATTTCCTACAATACGCAGTATCTTGCAAATATATCACCACCTCTTTAACCTCTAACTTAGTTTTATCATGATATGTTACGATAACTATAACTGTTTATTTCTTTTTATTTTATTTTTAATTTTTTGGGTAACCGTATAGCTGTGACCGCCTTTCACAGTAATCATAGCCACATAAATACAAACAATGCTCTTTTAAAAACGTTCCCATTTGCTTCTTTGGGACACCAGTCACGTAAAGTGTGATTTGTATCACTAACTTCATTTAATCATTATCTTAAAATGTATTAATATTCTCATTAAACAAAGTGCAGAAAATGGCATTTATAGATGGTTTGGAGGGATTTTAAATGTTAACTGGAAACTGTCATAACATGGATAAATCAAAATTCTTAACAGGATAACAAAATAATTAATACAATAAATTCCTATCCCTACCTAGAACCAAAATTTTGATTCAACAGGTGTAAGAAAGGAATGAATACTTTTCGAAAGGAGAGCTTAGTGTCACAGGTGTGTGTGGGAACTTAGCTGTTATCCAGCATGTTTGACAAATGCAGCAATCTCGGTCAAACCTGCACTCGGATTATCTGCACACACAGAAGTTCCAGCGATTATGAGACACATATTGTTCAGAACAGTGTCTGGACCATCTTAATCGATGATGTAATTCGTGAATAGGAACCAGTTACGTCATCTGATGGACCAAGCAGCCATTGTGATCTTTGTGACGCCTCATTATGTTCATGTTCTCACTGAGAGCTAAGCCATTGTGTGACCATGTTTGTCCAGACTCCATCATTTGAATAAAACTACCCAGAGAAGAATCCGCTGGCTCGTTTTTTGTAGCTTAACAACATAATTGGGAATTTATAAGGAATAAAATGTGGTTTTCCCATCTTTGTTTTGCAAAAATGTTTAAATTCAGATTGGATGGGGAAAACAAATGACTTTTACATCTTGCCACAGACTCTCGAAATGATTTACGAGTGAATGTTGAATTGCTATTGTTCGTTAACTCTTTTTGTTAACCAACAAAAAGTTGTTGGTTAACATGAGATGATAAAGATTTGACATCAGTTAAGTGATTTGAATCCCCCATATCTGAATATCAAGACATTGAAAAATAAATGTGATACCCCTCCCCTAATGCACAGTGAAGGAATCGATACAGAAATGCAAACTGATTCAGTAAAGAACGGTCAAGACATTTTTGGCCTCCATGTTGTTTTAGAGTGGCTGTTAAACTGGACCTGTGGTTCTAGTTCAGAAGCCAGATATGATAAAGGTGTTACAGATTTCAAAAACATGATATGGTATTTAGCAAATCCACTGCTGAAGTCCAACCGTTAGCCTTTAAAAGCTGAGTTTTTCTAAAACAGTCTGTAGCCGTAACCTACACTTTGAATTGAAAACCTAGCTTCTGTGCTGCTACGTAAGGATTTGTGAACCGTGCAGAAACACAAACATGTCTCACTCTGATGTCCAGAAAAGTTCTGGAAAACTTTACAGTTTTGGAAAAAATAAAATATGCCGCAACTCTAAATTTCATCTGATTACCTCTTTTGATTTCCACATACATTTTCATGTTCCCCTTCCATAATCTCACACAAAAAAAAAAATCAATTTCATGCTTGTAAAACTGGGGCTGGTGCGTTGGGAGCGAGTGCAAGTAGTACAAGCTTGGCACTTTGCTCACGCAGCTGAGTCTCCGTCCCGCTTTCAGGCTATTCCCAGGCCAGGCCTGCCGAGCGCGCGGCGCTCCCTCGCCTGCCTATGATTTGTGGAGGCCGCTGGGGAAGAAGCGAGCTCTCCCATAGGTTAAAATCTGCAAACAATGAGTCCTGTATTTGTGACGGATGGCCCACATGCTTCCCCATTTGTCTGAGCTTTATCCCCATCTCACAATCAATTGTTAAAACCCCAAAGTTTGCTTAACATGCACTACCTGCTATGCTTTGGGAAACACGGGGGAGGGAAGACAAAAGAAGGGGAGGGTGCGGAAAATACAGGCAAGAGTAAGGAAGAGGAAGAGATCAAAGTTGTCCTGGAGTGGAAGAGAGGGACTTTCAGTGTGACTTTCAGGGTCCTAATTAGGGACAGGACAGCGAGCTACCGCTCTCTGTGACATTTAGCTGGACATACTTGATAAATGTCACACTGCTGGATACAGCCACGACAAATGGATGCATCAACAATGGCTTAATAACCTTTACTGATAGTCCAGCCAGGAATTCAAATTCTTTATCCGCTCTTCGTTGCATCCCTAAAAACACCCGGGCCTCGATAATCGACGGCGGCTGATGAATATGGGGGTGGATGCTTCTGCAAGCCTGCGCTTTCTCACCAAATTAAATTTCACCGAGGAGGCTGGCGGCTCCCGCGGCTAGATGTGCTTTTGGTCTGGCTGCCGGGAGGGCACCAAATTATCTTGGCTGTGTATCTCAACTATGATACCGGCAGCAAAAGGGAGACCTTTGTAACTAATCAGAGAGAATGGAGAGCTGCCGACCTCCCTTGAATGTTTTTCGAGATTTGTATCTCCGTTGGACTTGGAGAAGCTGAATTAACCGGCTCCAAAAAACGGTGTGAATCGGAGACAAGTTAGAAATACGTGCCGTTTTTTTCCTGTAATGTATATAAATGTCTTGTGCAAAGTTCAAAATGAACTAATTCTAACAAACACAACTTATTTATGACCTTTAAAGGCAATGTGAAACATACATGCAGAATTACACAATAAAACGCCACTTTTTGCTGTCTGTTTTAAAAAAAGAATAAGTGTCAAACTTTGGCTCAGATCTCAGATTGTACTCCATGTTCCTTCCATTTGTTCACACATCTTGAGCCTAAAAGCACAACCACAAACCTCAATGTATTTTATTGGAAGTTTTATTGGAAGCAAAAAGTAGGAAAATGATGCAAAGTAGAGCAGAGAAGATGTTAAGGAAGAATATCTAAATTATGGCCGCGTGTAGCCACAAGGAAAACAAGGAAAACAACAATGCGTCTTGACGTCACAGAATTACAGAGTTTAATCCAATAGAAGACAATGCATAAAATTACAACAGAAACTGCAGAACAACAGAGACATACATTCATTTACCTGACAGACTTGGAAAAAGAAGGAAAGAAAGAAAAGCAAAGACTTGCAAAGACATCTTTGGAGAATCGCAAGAGCAAATCTGATTGGTTACTTCTGTGTAGAAAGTTTTATAGTAAAGGTGTATTCTTATCTTTAATTTATTCAAATAAGGCGTATCTTTGCTCATCCAACCAGGAGCTATCTCTGACCCTTTGTCTGAAGCCAGAAACTCCTGCCGTGTTTACGGCTTTTCACAGATGAGTGTGAAAAGCTAGAACTTCTACTGTATTGTTTTCCCACACAGACAAAAGGCAGTTCAAACGATCCTAGCAAACCATCTGCTGTAACTACAAGTAAAATAACGGTCAATAGGCCAGAATAAGTTACTGATTTAAAACCACAATTTAGGCCATTTGAATCAAGACATGTTAAGTTTTAAAACTAGCTTAATTCAAATTTATTTTCTCAACAAAGAGTAGAACAAACCCTTACTGCAAAGAAAGAAATTTCTTCTCTGTCAATTAGTTGCAGTTGGATTGGATTGAAAACATCTTTAAAAAAAAAAAGATTTTTGAGCTTTTCCACCAATTCTTACTTAGATTAAGTTTTATATGCTTCAATCTAAACTATTCAATTGTAACTCTGTTGCTGTTGTTGTTCAGGGTGATGTGCACACACCTGTGCAAACACTTTTAAAAAAGTAAAGTTCAGTCTAATCCCATGTTTGGAATTTGCCTCTGTAGATTAGCAGAT
Source organism: Poecilia latipinna (assembly GCF_001443285.1). NCBI lineage: Eukaryota > Metazoa > Chordata > Actinopteri > Cyprinodontiformes > Poeciliidae > Poecilia > Poecilia latipinna. Next base: position 31,368 of record NW_015112930.1, on the reverse strand, counting down.
TTGGCCTTGTCTGCATTTTTGTCTGATGGATTGACCAGCAGACTGAGATTTTCAAAATTTGTGTTGTTTTATGACCTAAACCTGACCTAAACCTCCAGATCTTTGCCAACTTTTCCACTGTTTTTCTTGGTTTATTCATTAACATTCTCCATAAAAGGTAATTTGGCCTTAGGTAATTTGGCACTGGAGGATGTAATTATGTAGTAATGATGTAATATGTGATAATTTAGTGCAATCTGGCTTCATAACATAATAAAATGTCAATGATGTGACAAAATCCTTATACATTTTGCAATACTTTCTGCTGCATTGTTACATTTGGTGCTGATTATTACTTCTCAGAAAAGATAAAGTAATAACAAACTGTGTTCTAATCATTATGCGTCTATGATAATTTATTATATGCATGTTTAAATTTAAACTTTTGGCCATTTACTGGCCTTTTCAGACTCAACCTAAACACTCGGTATTAATCTGCATGTCCAAGACAAAAACGATTCAAATTTATTTTCTGACATTTTAAAGCTTGATTTTATGACATCGCTTCATATTAAGGCGTTTTCAAATAAGAGGCATCAGAGTGGCTGTCTTTCTACTTTACCATTATGCACATCTTTGTGTTGCTTAAACACATAAAACAAAATACATTGAAGTTTATGGGAGCAATGAGAGAAAATGTGAAGAAATTTGAAGAGTCAGAGTTTTTTAATTGGCCTCAGATTATATCTGATATCCCATAAGGAAGCTAAGACTACTGTAACGACCCACAAGAAAATTCTTACATTTTTACACTTTGAAGCATTCTCTTGTGTTGTTTTCCCACTTTAGCTGTATCTTATATTTCTCTATTTTTCTGCTTAAGCCAGTGATTATTTTTAAAGAAACAACCCCCAAATGGATCGAGTTTCCCTTTGAAGTGGTTCTTTGATATGGAGAATATGTACTTAGATTTGAATTTGTGGTTTGCTCTGCATATAAACTAGAAGTATTTATGTTATTCAATTAGACGCCTAAACATGTCCTCCTCCGTTTGTTTTCAGAGATTTTTATTTTTTTTCCGTGGCGTCAAACGGGCTCTCGCTGGAACCCGCGCTCCGGAGTGATAATGCCTGATGTGTGTATAGGACTAACACCTGCAGTCTTGGACCATATGTGGAGTCATGCGTACCGCTGTGTTTGTCTGCAACTATGAACGCAAGCATGTTTCAAACCGCGCAGCCGTGGCTGATGGAAGGTGGCTAATTGCCTCTCCCGAGAAATAATTAAGTGACAAAAGCAAATGTAATGGCGCCTCGGCTGCGGAGGCAGATCTATGCGGCGTCTCGAGTGTACTTCAGCGCGCGGAGCTATTTGTTTGCTTGCCGGTACGGGTTGAAAGCAGAGGACGCGGCAGAGGCCGTATATTCGGAGGCCAAAACCCGCAGAACCAAAGATGGCACCACAATTAATTACGCGCTAATTAGACGTATCCATTATGTTTACGGGGCTAACAATAAATCAAGCGGTCAAGCTATTTTTGTTTCTAAAAGGTTTCTGACTTACGCCTAGCCAGCGTGCGCACGTGTAAGCGGGGAACGCGCCGAAGGCGGTACGTTCATGTACGTGTGTGTGTTTGTCGGTGTAAACTGCTATTTACTGTTGCTTTCCAGGTGTTCACAGCTAGGTCGCCTCAAACTGCCCTCCTCTTAGATTAATAATCCATTAGTAATCCATTTCACTAATGAGCGCACAGCGGAGACTCGGGAGCAAAAGAGGGGGGAGGCGGGCGGGGAGGGGGACACGGAGACGGTCAAGGGAAGCCAAGTGCATAATTAATATCCCAACCAATCAGATGTGCTATTACAGCCGCTCCCCTTCGGAGTAAGATGTCACCTGTCCAATAAAATCTGCTGGCAATTTTTCTGATGAAACATTTTAAACCACAGTGTACATTCTGTACCAGATACCAGAGATGAAGTTTTATTTTACACTTAAGACTTCGTGTGTTGCCGTGTACAACAAGGACGAAAGCTTTTGTTTTAGTGAGGAAGTGAAATCTGTCCTTGCAGACCAGGAGGGGAACAGCTGCTGACCTGTAGGTAGACGGGTCAGCAGATGCTCCCAGTTTTGCTGTGAGATAGCTTTTTCTGCTGCATGTGCGCTCCAAAGAAAACCAGACACTAAAATTTCTGTATGGATGCAAAAGAATACTAAAAAACCAAAACTACCAACACCCAGGCACCGGCAGTATGGTGCGGGGTTCTGCATATTTTGGTATCAATTTGATACCAAGTAAATACAGAACCAATACTAATACTTTTTATTGTTTATGTCCTATCAGACTTCTACTAGTCGAGTGTTTTTGTGGTTTTGCCTTTGAACTATTTTGATAAAACCCAGGGTGCAATTCGGACAAAGTTTATAAGTGACAATTTAATCAAGATCTTTCCATTTGGAAATACTTTGAGTTTGATTTGTGATGTAAAAGATACTTAACATTTAGAAAAAAAAGAAGAATGTGCAAAGTGAAGACCAAAATGTTGAAAAGTTATGGTTTACATAAGAGATGTGTCCTGGACATGGGAGTTTACTTAACCTACTTTATTATAGTTGAAGAACAAATCCCCGATTTTGGATCTAAGAAAAATGTGTATAAATCTTTGAAATAATTGTTATTATAACAGCATGATCTCACACTAAAATTACTTTTAAAGTTTTTGAAGCAGGCCCACAGCATCACAGATCCTCCACCGTACTTTTTTAGGTGCTTTTCATATTTATCCTGAACCCACCTGGAGCGTTTGTTGCCAATAACCTCAATATGTTTTTTTTTTTTTGTTTTTTGTTTTTTTTTCCTGGCCTCACTCCTAAACAAAGATGATGAGGAGGAAAGCTTTTGTTTTAGTGAGGAAGTGAAATCTTACATCATCTTTGTTGCGGTTATTTTTCGTAAATGTTCCCAGGAATCAATTTCAAGAAGCATGCAGTTAAAAAAAAAAAAAAAAACTGCCTCGGTAACATTCATTTCAAAGTGGATTTTTTTGGGTTCCCAATAGTTGTGTCAGCAGTAATTTTCTCAAATCTTTAAAGGTCAGTAGGGAAATTTGAAGATGGCTTTATTACAATTCAGCCCCAACACTAAAATCACACAGATATGATAAGGCCCCTTCTGTTGGACTGAGATGGCCAAAACTGTTTCCACCTTTTAATGCCGCTCCTACTGGCCCCTAAAAAGCCGTTATGAGGTCTGGCACATGAATATAAGCAGGTAAACACGCAGAAATTCTCATCGCTGCCAATCCGGCACGACTAAACCAATCTAGATCCTGCATTTCATGCCTAAACAGAAGATTTCCCCTGTGCTCCACCTGGGATCCCCCTGCGGATCTTCTGTCTCCCGTTTAGCGCGTGCAGCATGATGGGGTGTGACAAAGGAGGCTGTTTAGAATTGTGCATCGTAAGTGGGCAAACGTGGTAGGCGGGGCCGTTTGTTGCCGTCACCCGAGCGGCCTGGGTGAAATCTGCCACCCTTCGCCTCCGTTGACTCCCTCTCTCCCCGGCTCTTCCTCGTCCTCCCCTGGGGAAAGCCCCCCGTATCCCATCCGTTCAATTGCCCCGCGTGATGGATGTGCAGCGTGAGGAATGGACCGTCCCAGGGGCCACGCCGTCGTTTCTGGGTTAAACAGGATCCTATATCAAACCCATCTTGCACCTTCACAAGCAGGAAGCCTGTTTACTGGGGTGGGAAAGCACCGCAATCCATTTCTTGTCATGGAGACTCGCTGGAGCGACGAAAACTTGGACAGTTGCGGCTTTTTGGGCAGAGCGAGCCGATGGCGTCGCTGATGAATATGTACGGCCATTTTATGGAGTTTTCCTCAACTCGCGAATAGATCTTTGGCATCCCCTGCTGAGAACATTTTAATTACCGTCAAAGCCAAGAAATAAAGTCACTGCTCAGTATCCATTAGAAGGCGTTTAAGATCAAGTGTTGCAATAAAAAGGCCAGCCAGCATCATGGCAAGTTTTAGTTTCTTTGCTCCAAATCCAGAGTCCATTTTCTGGATGATTGCTCAGTTTAAATATTAAAGGCTAAATGTTAAGGTCCATTGTTTACAACAAGTATTTCACTGATGTTTACACTGGGTCATTGCTAACGGCGGTTGGGACCGCCATACGTTTACTGCATGCCATCTGGAGCTGAAAATGTTTTGCAACTATAATAATTACAAAAGGGAAACTCTTTCTATGTTTATTTTGAGAAACAAGCTTTGAAATGGGAATTTTATGGCCCAATTGTCTATTTCCTGTTAGTTGCTTAATAAGTTACCAATTTAGAACATGAAGAACAAATAGGTTTGGAATAAAATTAATTTGGAAAAAACAAAACAAAACAAAAAACAGCTGTTGATCCGATTCCAAGTAAATTCAGGGTCAGAATTTTTGATATCGATATGATACTGATATTTTTTATTATTAAAGTATGCTATATCAAACTTCTGACTGCTATGTGTGTTTATGGTTTTTCCTTTGAGTTATTTTTGCTTAAACTTAGGAGATAATTTGGACAGTATTTATAGGCGTCCACAACATGTTTTATAAATATATCAACAAAAATATAAGTGCACATGTGTACGTTTTAGTTCAAAAAGTACGAACAAATATCATTTGAGAATAAATCAAAATAAAAACCTTTTACAATATAAAAATAAAATGAATTTTAAGAGGGAATCTGAAACTAAAGCATCGATCTCACAACGCTAGTATCAATCCAAAACTGATACAGAAGCATGAATTTTTTTTAAAAATGTGTCCAAAAATTAAAGTGCTGTAATGCAGTGGTGAATTACTGAACATTATTCAATAAAAAAATAAGAAAAGAAAAGATGAAGTAGGTGGTTCCTGCAATAATAATATAAAAAAATCCACACATAATCTCATAATCAGTCAGTGAGACAAGTAATTAACACTTCCTGATGTGAAGGAGAACTGATCTAATTGGCTATACTGGCCACTAATTACCACAGAAGAGTCTCATTATTTCCAGACGTCCTTTGTTCCCAGTAGGTGGTCTGGTACTTCATCTAAACTCTATGTGAGATAATATCAAGCTGTCTAAAAAACAAGAAAAGTGTTGACTGTTTTGTCCAAATCATTCTTCTACGATCTTGTTTTTTAATGTTTAGTTAACACTAACTAACAACCATTTGGTACTGATGCTTTATGGGACTAATATTAACACAGTCATGACAAATAGTATCATTTGCTCGCTGCAAGACTTTGTCAGCTTGTTTACAAAACACATATAAAACCACACAGGATGAGCTACATTGCTTTGCACTCGTGAAACAAATCAGACTAAGCAAAAGATGTAAATAGTTTTTGGGTGTGAAAAGAGGTGATTTCTGCAGATTTCTGAAAGTTTCCTGTAGCCCTGATCACTGAAATTGAGTGATTGACTTTATTTTTTTTACATATAGTGGTTCACATGGAAACGGCTTTTTAGTGGGCCCCAAATCTAACTCTATTTAAATCGGTGTGAAAATTTTGCCTTTGCATATTTGTGTCGACATCAAAAACACGTAATTTGAGAAAACGCTGTATTTGTATTTGGCACGTACATATGGTTTGCTATTATTCATACACATCTCGCATAACAACGATGGTGGATGATGTGAAAGGTTTAATGTCACTTGGAGAGAGAAATTACTTTGTTTTTGCTTAGTCAGAACGGAACTTCATTTTAACAACTTTACCTACAGATTTCTTGAATTTTTATATTAAAAGTTCACCAATTGTAGGACAGAAACTTCTAAGCACTGTTCAGTTGCCCATAAGATAATTTTATCAACATTATTATCCACAAAAAGATGTTCAAGACTTTCAAAAGATCTACTTCAGTCCACATCAGTTCCAGTCAAAAATACTTCAATATTTTTAGGTATTCCTTTAGATTATGAATATTTTATATTAATGTTTGGTTGCAGTCTAAACAATTCAATTTAAACTCTTAAGTTTAATTATCCATAATGTTAGGATTATCTCCAAAAAGTGATGACATGCTGACGTCATTTAAATAGTTAAAAAATACATAATATAACCTTTACATTTCTTTATAGACAGAACATTTTTAGAAAATCATTTTAAAATAAAACCCCTTAAGTTTTAGTATTGATTATAAGACTTGATTCCATTTTTTGATTTGAAAATTTTACATAAAAGTTAAGGTAAAATATACTTTATTGTTGTCTCCTGGTCTCCTGGTACTTGAAGTACATAAAGTAAATGTATGATTGTGAAAACGTTTGTAGGCCGTTTGTAATTAATTTAGGTGACTTGTCATGGAAAATGTTAGCGATGGTTTCGCCTGCTGACTGCTGGTGGCTCTCTCAACTGAGACGCTGCTAATTAAATGAGAGAAGAATACATTCCCCTGCCTTTTACACCCAACGGCCTTTCGCCGCTGCTGCTAACACATTTTTCAATAACTTATGCTAACCACAAGGAAGCCTCGCCTTCTTATGCAAGTGTTATTTTTAAAGATATTTCTGAATCCTTTTTATTTCCTGCAGCAGCCTGGGAAATAAACTCTCTTTCAAGACCCTGTCAACAAGGACCACCCAGGGACTGACTTTTATTTTTTTATTTTATTTGTATTTTTTTTTTTATGTGCGTGTGTGTGTATAAAAAGGTTGCATATAATATTTGAATACTTGAGATGCTTCTGTGCACAAAGAGCTTTGCATCCACCCCGTTTTTAATATCTCGCCCGCTGAGGGAGTGCACCTCGCGTTTCCTGTTGTATTTGTGGATACTTTTGCATTTGCATCTGGCCGCCTGCGTCCTGTGTGTGCTGATGTAAATCAATGTGGCGTGCTTCTTTAGAGATAAGCCTGCAGTGCCTGGCCTCACTTTGGCCCTCTTCTCAGGCGATCCGTGATTAGAGGGAATTCTCATTCTCTGCAGCGGACCCCAGTCGGCAGCGTGGCACCCTTAATGTTCACCCCGACGTCTAAACCACCAGAAGTGGGTGATTTTTATCTTGCTTTGAATTTTGATGCTAAGCCACTAGAACTGCAGTTTGAAAGGGACGGGTGTTCAAAGTGTGGCACGAGGGCCATTTGTGGCTCCGTTAAGAATTTTGGGGGTACCGGGAGCTCTGAAACCACAATTACTGTCCTATTTTTACTCAAAATAAAATCAAATAAAAAAAAAATATTTAATGAAGTGCAAAAATTTTATTTGGACTTGTCTTAGACTGATGCAATTTTGCTATATATTTTTATATTTTTGATATCTACAATGATTTACTGATCCGTTTTCTACAAAAATATGTTTATTTCAATAAAATTGTCAACATAGGAACAGATAAAATGAGGCAAAAAAAAAAGTTAGTTTTAAAAATTTTTGTGGCCCTCATGCTAAAACATTTGGAGACCACAATCCAGGCCCTGTATCAGTGAACTTGTAGTTTAAATAACCTTCAAACTTCCTCTTTTGTCCTCTTTAATCAGATAGCAGATTTCAGCTATTTCTTTTATTATTCTCTACCTAATGGAAAAACAGTGAAGCACCTGAAAAAGTTAGGATGATATTACACGTCGCGCTACGCGTCGCAGCTAATGCGGTGTGAGCCCTTTTTGTTCGCCACGGGAAGATCAAGAGTCAATTAGTGGGAGTGGTGGGCGAGCCTCGGCCAAGCGGCCAGAACTGGTGACAGTCTGCTGCGGACCACCGCGCCGCGGGAGCCGGGCAGGGGAGCAGAGGCGTCTAAATGAAATGCTAATACAGGCCACAGAAGTCAGGGCTCTCTAATTGGAACACAGCTGCTGCGGGGACCAGGTATCCCGCAAAGTGCTGCAGGAGTGGAGGAGACCGGCGGGTCACCGTGATCAGGTCAGCCTGTCTCTTTGTGTGTGCGCATCTCAAAATACATGGCCTAAAATGGCTGCAAGGGGAAAGAAAGCCGAACAAAGAACTAACAGCAAATGCTGCTTGGCAATATATCAGTCATATGAAGCAATGCTGGGAAATTTAATCTTTTGTAAACACAAGGTCAGCCTGCTTCAATACTTGGGTTTATTTGCTGCAAGATTTGAATTAAATGCAGCAATCGTGATAGTTTTAAGCGCTTTTTTAAAAAGTTAGAAGACACTTTGAACTGGAAATGCACCGATTTCGAGGTTTTGTGGCCAATTTCTGATGTCTGATTTTTACAACGATTTGACTTTCGGATATCAATTTTAGCCATTAGAATTTTTTATAGGTTCTAAAAATCACATTAAAAACCTAAACATTTTTATCCGTCTCATTTTCATAGACGTTTTACAGAGTGTACTTTTTTGTGAAATTTGGCTGCAGCTCCTGGTAGCTGTATGCTTATTGCTCATTATGTCTTCTAAATTAACCATCATTTTGTCCCATCACATTTTTGTCTTCAGTTTGTGCTGTAGCCATGAAAAGATGTGAACAATTTGAATCATAATTATTGTGCACACATTTATAATGGTCCTATTGTTGTGCATGAAAGATGTGATGATTATTCATCACATCAACTTTCTTTTTGTATAACAAAGAGAACCAACTAGTAAAAAATTTGAGATACAAAGTGTTGGAAATTTTACCAAGGTAACCATTGAAACCTGTATTTAAGACAATTAAAACCATTTAATTCCAGAGATGCTGATGTTGCTCAGAAATGCCGAATCAGATCTGAAATAACTTATGATATATTCCCACCTAACCAACAAATCCACCAACACTGAAGTTGTTTTGTTGGCCGATGCCAAAGGACCAAGCCAGAGGATAAAAAACCCCACCATGTCCTCCTTTTCAGCTCTGACTTTGGTCTATATTTACTGCTCTTTTGAGTTATTTGTGGAAAAGAGGATGCTACTGAATCCCAAGAAGGGCTTAAGCGTCGAGAAAGACTCCTGAACCATTCTCAGCCTCTCTTTCATTGCACTGATGTTAGTGTGGTGTAGCTTGACGTGAGCGCCGATGAACACATGATTAGCTAGAAGGGCCGCTTTTTCAACAGGAGGGACACAAGTCAAACTGAGAGGGAGAAATAAAAAGCACACGGTGGGCGGAAATAGGAAATAAAGCCGGAGAGAGACGTGGAGCTGAGTGGAAAATGTAATAGTCACTCATCTCTTACGCCATTTAAGGTCCACCAGGCTGTCCGTAAGCTGTCTTCTTTATGTATTAAGGCCTCCTCCTCTCTCTTGAAATAGAAAAAGGAATTTGCGCAGAATAATGCATGAGCTCATAGTGGGCGATAGGCAGGAGGCTGCCGCCTCAGAAGTCTGCCTGCCTCTGGAAGGAGACTCGACTGACACAACTGGGCGAAGATTGAACCTCAGGTGGCGAGCTGGTAGGCTCGACTTTAGAGCCTTCACCTGTGATAATGAGGCAGTCAAACTAGCTTAGCTCAAGATCCACACACTTCATTTTTAAATTTTTTTTTCCAAAACTGCTGAGAAGAAAATAATAGACTCTCTGTTTTTGACATTCCTACTTTGCTCCATCAGATGATACTGTAGGAATCAATCTAAATCAACCTGAAGAGGTAATACTTTTACTTCCCAGGAACAAATCTGACCACACCAAAAAAAAATTAAATAAAATAAAAAATCCTTATGATTCTGAATTAATTTTAAATCAGTGCAAAAGCTGACGACTGATGGTCAATACATTTTCAAACAACCAATGTCTACTGATTGTTTCCAAAAACAAAACGACCTGTGATAATTAAAATAGTAGGGCCTAATAAGGAGAATATTTCAGTCTAATTATGAATTCAAAAAACTTTACTGATGTCTATGAGGAAAAAGGCGACTCTGAACCAACTTTAACATGTCAATCTCATCAGAACCTGAGTGCCTTACTTGAAGTCTGACTTGTTGCTAGTCTCATTTAGCTTACGTTGTTAGCATTCACACAAAATAAGAGAGTTCCCCATAGTACATTTTAAAAAAGGGACGAACAAAATGCAAAAAAATTTTAATATATCATATATAATCCACCTCTTCCACAGTCGGGCAAGAAAAATATTCTAGCTAGCTAGCAGTGCCTTGAATTCATAAGCATTGTCTCATTCCGAGTGAACTAGTTAGGTAGGAGTTTGTCGAATTGTCAAAATTATATTTAATTTACGCTTTCTTTAAAAATATTTTAATTTAGAGGTCAGAGAGACTCTTCTAAGCTCCATAAACATATCAAACAATTACTTTAGCCATACCGACTATTGTATTATTGATAATATAGTTTGTTTCCACATTCAGTCGTCATCCACTCCAAAACAAACACAATCAATGATCCTAATATAAATCTAGTTAATTATAGATTATTTGCAAGTTGTCTACTCTGTTGTTTTTATTAGCACAATTAGAATACAAATATACATTACAATATTTTTCTCAGCCTAATAACTGAAGCTTTAACTTGTACTGTGAGGCTTTGGGTAACTAGAAAAATCAACTTTCTAACTCACAGAAAACTTTTTCTTTCAGCAACCTGCAGATGTTTAAGCGTTTGCTTGGACAGAGTGAATCCACAAATCTTTGCAAAACTAAAGTTCTGTAAGTTAAAGTTCACATCCAAACTGCTTGATTCATTACAATGCCATCTTGTTGAGTCATCCCCCACACCCCTCCCAGTAACTTGACAAAAATGCTGGATAATGAAATATGGATTTCTACCCCAAGATTTCTCAAAATACAAAATTCCAAAGGGCAAAGCGAAGAGAAAAAGCGCTTGGGTTGTTTGGGTCGAGGGGATCACATCAAACAATCAAACTGATCTGCTGGCATTAGGAATGACAGACAAGGAACATTCTGTTATACAAACTTTGTTTTTCACTTTTTTGAGTTTTTATTCAAAGATGCATCAGATGCAGAATTGTGTGGCCCATTCATAACAATTAGAAACCTGTGACGTTCCTATAGATGTTAAAAGCTCAAAGCAATGAAACTACCCTGTTAACTCTTATCTGGTGAAAACTGTGATCTTTTACAACCTGAGTGAAGCCAATATGAGTCATAGAAAAAATGGTTTTCTGTCAGATTCCTGTCTCTTGTATTTCTTCCATTTGTAAACACCTAGAAAATTAAGCTAATTTTTTAGTTTTTATTTCACCATTAATTAGGGTGGAACGCTTGTTTCCTTGGGTTAGAGGCCACATCCACTCACAGATAGTAAAATTATTTGAAAGCCCCACCAAAGATGCTTAAACTTCCAACTGTAATAATTCAAACACCAATTAAATGTCATTGTGCACTAAAATGCACAGTGGAAACCGTTTCTGCACAAAATCCAAAGCTAACACATTCAGTTTTCCTTGTCTGTACTACTGAGGGTACAGACAATATTACAGCAAAACTGCAAAAGGTGACTTTTCAACAAATGATTAAAAAACAAAAATCAGTGAATACATAAATTCACAAACAGAGGAGGGGTTCCACTGTACTTCAAAAGAGACATGTAGTACTACTCAGGCACAGTATGGTGTCTTTCACTGGTTAGCGAAGTGGCGGGCCAGTCCTGATCAAGCTAAAGTTTGTCCAGTTCTGTATGTTTTGATTTTTCAGTGCTTTCCCAGTTGGTGCCAAGTTGTCTTAAATCCATGCAGTTTTCAAATATGGCTCAAATATTTCCTGCAGCCGTACACAAGTCGGATTTCTATTAAAATCAGACAAAACTAATAGAAGAGCTTGCTGTTTTATAGGCGTCAAGCTATATGTACAATGACTGAATGATTTTAAAGTCAAGTCTGCCCTGTTGCGTTATGGGGAAAAGTCACATTATTGAGATTGAATATATAAGGAGGAAAATACTCGGGGTCCAGCTGGCCTTTACTTGCTTCATGTTCTCTATCAAATATTTACAGCATGAACTGTTCTACAGAAACTGTCCTTTGCTATCGTTTTACTCTTGACTCAATCATTTCTGTGTCGTTTCTGCTGTCGGCATTTATCAGCCACTTACAGGCCCGTGGTGCACCCTGCATGGACACCTCTGGACACGGGACACGAAAACATGCAGCAGGGACTGACAGATAGAAAACTGATTCTTTACAAGTGAGGGCAGAAGACTGTATCCAAACCTTCTGGCAGAACACTCTAATATCCCCATGCTGAGCAGCTTGGTGCTATTGAGCGCGACCATGCGCGTCCGTCTCACTTCACTGCACCCAATGAGCTAAACCCATGGAACTGATGGGCAATGGGAGGCAAAGAGGAGAAAGGCAGAGAGGGAGGGAGGGAGTGTGAATGATGTGCTGCTCTGCACTAAAGCGTGTTATTCCATCACATGAACATGAAGATTCTCTAAAATAGAAGAAAGATTGATTGGCAGGTTTTCAGTCCTTAGTTGGAAAGTTGAGAAAGGTTGATGTTGACCTGAAAACAATTAATATAAGGTTCTCCGATTGGTTCTAGTTTAGTACAGTGTCTTAAAGTATTCATGCCCTTTAAAAAAACAATGTAGATGTATTTTATAGCATAATTACCACACAATTTTATCGGGGTTTCTGCAGGTTTCTCCAACTCAAATTTAAGACTTTAAGACCTTCTAAGACCACAATGAATGGAATTTAAGACCAATAACCCCACAAAAATGTATGAACTTCATCCAGCCAACTGACAATAAATGTACATTTATAGACACAAAAAATCTGGTTAGCAAGGGTATGCTAGCAGTGAGGTAGCCTCAAAATAATGTAAAACCTGCGATTTACATGTTATGTAAAATCGGCTTTTTTGAGTGTTTCATCATGTTACGATGTCATTCCCTCATCAAACACATACCTGGACTGTTACTTTGATTCTTTCATGCATGTTTGAGAAATCCTTGAATCTCCCATAGCAACCATTCAGGTTTGTAAAACACCTGGAGGAACCAAGCACCAATGTCCACATGGAAGCCTTACCAGCTACAGTTTCCAAGTCAAGTTCCTGCACTACAGAGTCTCCTCAAGACTAGCCAGCAGAAATTAGCAAACACTTGGTGGAACTGTGCATGTGCATAAGCTTATCAACTTTTTCTCAGTTCTGTGATCCAACGAACATTTGCAAACGCCTGACAAAGAAATATTGCTGTAATGACTTCCTGAATGTGGAGTTTCAGAAAGGACAGGAACTTCTTAAAGAGACAGAGGCCCAATTTCAAGACGTTAAATTGCAAAATCAAATTTCTTTTGTCATGTTTGATATATACATTTTATAAGAACTGAAGGTAACATAGTTACATGATTGTGCTATAAAATTATATTATGTAACTGGAAAACGCATAACACTGCCCCTTTAAGGCCAAATTACTTTTAAAAATAAATTTAAGAATGAATTTAATGCCTTAATTTTAGATGCATGAATTTAAACTAAACGTCTTCCTCCCTTAAAAGGTTTTCTGTGTGAAGATATGAGTGCTTTTGCAAGTCACTGGATCATTGTTTTGCACTGTTCCCTCATCTTTTGCCACACACAGTAATGTTTAGAACGAATATCTTTTCCTGCTTTACAAGCCACAAACGTCTAGCATGTTGTATCATCAGTCTCCAGTGACATTTGATGCAGCAGTGGTACGAAATCCCAAGTGAGAGAAAACAGCAACAGGCCAAACAGCTCAGTCATGATGGACCGTCTCCTTCCCCATTATCTAGTCAGCTTGACTTACATGCAGATAAAATGCAGTGCTGCAGCTTTCATTAGAGCGCAGTGCAAAGATTATGGCTCAATGCAGAGCTATGAATTATGCAAGCGCTATGCACCGTGGTGCGGTGTGCAGCCCCTTTCCCTTCCCAGTTCTTCTGCTCGCCCTAATGCGAGGAACACACCCACAGGGCATTCCTCAAGCAAACGCACATCGAATGCGCAAGCATTCAAATTAGCCAAACAGGCCTGGCGCAGAATATCGCAGGAAGTCATATATTAGCCCTGCAAGGAGCAATCAAGAGAGTCAGTTTGTTCTCAGAGGCCCTTCCTGTCAAAGCAGGAACTACTCAGTCAGACTGTGATCTCTTATTTTACCTGCTGCTAGTTTATGGCACAAAACTTTGCTCTCCTTTGATTGAGCTATAATTTTAGCCGGATGGGTGAAAGACAATAAAAAAACAACAACATGCAAATCACATGATTTGCATTTTTTTCTTCTGGTTTCTTGTATTTTACTTCAAGGCTCTTAAAAAATATATTGCCGTGACAGTCGTAGCATAAAAAAGTCGGAACAGATAAGGATTAAAAGTTTGGTCAGTAGAAACAAAGGATTAGTTTTAATAGCACTACATATTTCTTAATATTAACACAAGATTTCCAGCACGTTAAATTTGACCTCGATCTACTGTCCAGGGCTTTAAAACTGCATGCTCTAAATCTGATGGGCCTAAAGAAAAAGACTGATGTTTACAATTTGAAATGTCACTTTAATTTTGCTAATTGCTAATAGCACCAAACATTTTAGCATGTCATTTCTGTTCTCTTTTTTTCCCTTGCTAATAAAACAAGATGCGCACTTTCTCACACAGTGTGACATCTCCACTGGCATCCCCAGAAAATGTACTTCGGGTGACCAGACCAGTAAAAAACTTAAAGATGGCAACAAAAAAAGTTATAATTTTTTTAAATTTATTTATCTATTTATTTATTTTTTATTTATTTATTTATGGGGGGGCCACGACCCTCCCTGTCCACTATGTTTCTCTGTCATCTGTATCCATAAATGTTATGCTGGTATCATCTGGTAAAATACAGGAAAACTTAAAAAAATGTTAATATTTGTCAGTTAAAATAAATAAAATTTTGATGCTACGTATTAAAATTTTTGAATAACATTAAAACTAATTTTTATCAATAAAGTATTTTTGAATTTGACACAGCCTCTGCTCCGTATATTTTCTCCTTATGACAAAAGTGTCAGTCAGTAAAACCCTTATTAAAACTGAAGATGACAATAACTGAGATTTTTCTATTACCATGAATGCATGTTGTTTCAAACTAACTAAACTCTTGAGTCAGATCTCCAACGTTGCCTCTCTGCATAATTAGCATTGCTGGTTATGTGGAGCTAAAATCAAATGGTAAGAAGATTTGACTCTGGAAGGAGAATGGCCTTAATGGTGTTTGGAACAAGGAAACAGATGGCGAGAATCCTGGAGGAAGCCATAAATACTCTGAGAAAATACCAAACAAAGATGAGAGGAGCCATATAGCTGTTTATTGTCCCTA
Source organism: Poecilia latipinna (assembly GCF_001443285.1). Lineage (NCBI taxonomy): Eukaryota > Metazoa > Chordata > Actinopteri > Cyprinodontiformes > Poeciliidae > Poecilia > Poecilia latipinna. The sequence goes on along the minus strand of NW_015112930.1, from coordinate 16,168 downwards.
ATTGTTAAATGTAAATTCAAACTGCTAGAGTTGCATACTTCAAACAGGGGACATTGCGACGGGAAAACACTTCAAGAATACATTTTTTAATTTAATTTTTTTCTTATTATTGTAATTTTATATTCCTAGCTTCTAAATTTACCTCAGGGATTATAAAACCATAAATATATTCATGGGGAACTAGTTTCAAAAACTGAAAACTATTTAAATTGTTTTGTAAATTTAAATGTCGTTAAGTTTTATTGTTATTGAAGAATTTCAATACGTAGCATCTAAATTTTATTTTGACTTTAGTTTTAGCAAACAAGTATTAAAATATTTAAGTTTTCCTGTAGTTTACTACATGACAGCATAGCATTTATGAATACAAAATATGGAGAAACAGTGTAAACTTTAAATTTACATCTAAAGTAAAACTTGAGTTTAAATTTTAAATTTGATCGCAAACTTTTACCATTTAAACCTAAATTGATAAATATAAAGATTTGATCAGTGAAATCAGTTAACTGAATTTAGTTAAATTTTACTTATTGAGTTTAAATTTAAATATTTTAACATAGTTTTGTTACTGTTTCAAATTTCTAAAGTCGGCTAGTCTAAACCTAAAGTCTAAACCTTAACTTAGTTTTAAAGTCTTTTAAGTCATTACTCCAAGCAAAATATTAAATGAAACACAGCAGTAGAGTGCTAAAAAGAATTTAAGGTCTCTAGCAGTGATGAATCATGTAAATTATGTGGTGCTTTTTCACATTTGAAGAAGCTCACCAACACCAGCTGAGTTTTTGCTCTTCTTGCACTGCGTCTGATGTGGGACAACTTGTGATAACACCGTGACTTATCTGTCTGATACCCCGCACTTCTTCACCTGTCGATTTTTTCACTACCGTCCATCTGTCTGCCGAACTCCTGCTCTCTTTTCCTCTATTTTGGCCAATCTCAATGCTGCATCATCATCATCAAGCAGCCCTGAGTCAGATAAAAACATTTATTTAAGGAATTCAGATTTTTACATCATTCCATTTGACCAAATGAAAACGACACCTTGAGTACCTTGGGAAATGCATTGTTTATTTCCAACATGGTAGCTCATGTTTCTTAGAATTTATCAGAATTTTCTTTTTTTTTTTACTTTTCAATCTGGCCTCTTCGCCAACTTGACTAGGATCCAAATGCAGCAATACCAGAGATTTTTGTGCAATGGATTGTTCAAGACAGCGATGGATGATTCTAAGAATCTCCTTCATGAAACATGTAGCTTTAGTCAAAGGCTTTTTCAGCTCTGACTGAAGACATTGTGGATTCTTATAAATTAAAGCAATATTTAATTTCCTTCTGAGATTAATAAACTCTGAATTTGATCATATGACCTTTTTTTTCCAACTCCTTCAGACTCTCTTCTTGCAAAAACTTTGAAATCACTAATTAGCAGTGATCTGCATGTTCTTTTTTTAAATTACATTTCTGTCACTCTGAGTACCAATGAAAATAACCAGGGTACATTCGTTTTTTACATTGGAGCCAATAACATACCAGTTTGCACTGGAAACTGTCAAATGTCTCCATACAAACAGTTTACAGTGGAAATTTCCCATTTCTTCTTCTTCAGCTTTATTAAAGAAACTTGGCTGTTAACAGCTTGTGGTTTTTTCATGAAATGTCAAGAAAATACCACTAGGACTGCAGAAATGTGTTTCCATTTCACCAGATTCAGTATAATTAGTGGAAGAAACCTGAATACTGAAACTGAATCAAAATAGTTATGCAGCTTTTAAGTTATTTTTTTTACAGAGTTTGTATTCAGTTAAATTCCACTGAATGTCAATGTAGTAAAAGATATGCAATGGTTTATATTTGTACAAGTTTTACATTTCTCATTTATTTATATATGTATTGTATTATGGTGTTCACTCTTTGATTGTATAAGATATTAATCACTGATGCCCTTTAAACCTTAAAGAACTCTGTGTAAAAACTATTTAAACAACTTTCTACAAAGGCTTTTGGAAAGCTTTTAACTGAAGATGTAAGGAAGATTATATTTTTTTAAATGTAAGGTTCCCTTGTGTCGATCCAACTAAATTAAAATCTTCCATCATATAGATAGTTTTGGAAAATTCAAAGGCTCCTTTATTCACTTACTGATGAGAAAAACTCACAGAAACAGAAGGCTGGATTTGTATGCATTGTGGCAAACAAAACAGTGAATTCACCATAGATTTTTACATAATTAGTTGCTAGAGCAACTACTAAAGGGCCAGGGTTTGTGTGAGGCCCAGTTGACTTATCTTGGCATGTGGAATGATGCCATCATGTTTCCACTGGTTCCAGTGGAACCAGTGGAAACCAGTGGGTCCAACAGGTTGACATCTCTACATCCTCGATGCCAGGGTCATCCCAAATGATCAATATTTATGCAAATCCACACCACCACACATATTAAATGGCATTGTGGGTGGTAATAATGTGTCCATTTCAGATCCCAGTTACATAATAAACAGACGAGCACAGTTATTAGAGATTGTTCAATAACACATTTTTTGGATACATGATAGGAATTAAAAAAGAAACATTGACAGAGAAATACTAGATACAAGTATTTGCGCGAATTTGTTAGCCAGTGCTGTGACTGGCTAACAAACGATTATCCACTAATGATGCTGAAAATTGGCAACTGCTTTAAGGCTTCCTGTTGGCATAATACAAAAATAGGCTGTTTTTCAGTTTTTCTTAATTAATCTGGACTGTATTTGAGCCTTATTAGCTTGAAATGCAGACAAATCAAAACTGAATGCTGAGCAGCATGGACGAGGGAAAGTGCCTCTGAAAATAATTTTTAAAAAAGAAATTTGACTTTTTTCCTAGGATGCCGATTTGACCAGCTTCAATAAGTTGTGGAGGAGGAAAAGTATGTCATTTCATTCATGGGCCACAAAATAATTCTAACTTTAATCTTTCTTGGGGAAAAAAAGTGAGAAAAAAAAAGTAATTAAAATAAAAACTCGTGAGGTGTTTGCTAATCACTGCTGTCACTAGTCTAAGGAGCTGAGTGGGGAAGGAGTGCTTGAAAATAGCTTGAAATTTATAAAATTCTTCAAATCTATTTGTGAAACCTCAAAAATTATAACAAACCCCTTTGCTGCCACCCCGAAAACACTTGCATATCCAATCCAATACAATCCAAATTATCCAATGGGGTCAGTTAAGAGATTAATAACATTTGTTTGGGTTTTAGGCCAACTAAGACAACTGAGAAAACTACAACATAGCCAAACCTTATTACCAACTCCATATCATACATTACCAGCTCACTTCTTCGTGTCATAATTATAGTTGTAGAACGCAGAATGTTTTGTTAATCTACTGCGAGACGACGATAAGAGAAAATAGAATGAACTCAAAACAACAACAACAGTATCGTACCTGTTTTGTCTTTGACCCCTGAGCTCTTTGGCGGCTGGCTGCTGTTGATTTTAGCCCACCATCAATTCATTTTAATCACGGCGGGCAGCACCGGGGAGCGGCACGCTAATTGATTGGCAGGTATTTGCATATACAGTATGCAACAAAATGTCACGAACGGCCTTGGTGGTGACCTGAGTGGGCTGCTGGCAAAACAAACTGATGAGGGTAATTTATCATGCAGCCTGTGCTCTATTGAGCAGGGGCAGCCGCACCCACTATTGTTAGCATTGTCACTCACTTGTCACGCTGCGGTAGGCACAACGAGAGCCGAGATGAGTCAACACAAGGGGAGATGGAAAGGGAGTTATAAAGATGGAGATGGGAGAGATGATTCACTGAAGTGATTCAGGTAGCGTGGTATATAATCAGTCAGGCTCCAGCCATTGACTACTCTCTAGTCAGTTTTAGCTTCGGGACTCAGAGTTAAAGGTAAAAATACAATATGTAATTATTTTTTAAAGGGGAACTTTTTTTTCCATGATTGTGGGGGGAAAAAGAAAAAAAACGTTTCAGATAAACCATTTTAGACGAAAGCAACCTAGTCCCTATGTGAACAAAGTAACCCTCATCACCAAAGTACATACAAAGCCATTTTCAACTGTTTCATCAAATGGGGAAGAAAAAAAGCTAAACCAGCCACCAATTTGGCTTTATGTGAAAATGCACTTATAGATTTCACTTCGCTGTCGAGGTCTTTGTTCGTGATTCAGCTCTAAGAAAGAGTCTGGGCAAAAATGACATGAGTTTCAAGGTGAAAATCAATGCTGAGCAGAAACTACACTAAAGTCTGTTTCATACGTCTAAGAAAATATCCACAAAAGTGGAAGTTTTTGGATATTGTGTGCTACGTCTGCTATAAATCTAAGCTATTACTGAAAAAAAGAATATCATACCAGCAGGTTAATGTGGCTAGCTTGTTTCAAAAAACAAAGAGTAAGTGGAGGAACATAAAAAGTGTATTTTGTTGTTCTACTGTATAGAAAATGAGAGCATGTTGTCCATTTTCAGCCATCCTACAGCACAATCAAGTAACTAATCAAGTAACATGCAGTTATAAGTTAAAAGAAATTCCACTTTGCAGTTTGACACTTGAAATTGGGCTCCTACGTTTTCCCTAGCACTCCATCTTCAGCACATCACCACATCAATCCGTTATGCCGTTTTCAACCATTCTTAGGAGCTTCTTGGACTGAGAAGTAGTTTGTATGATGACCAAATCAGGTGTTTGTTTATTGCTGCCACTGCTAGTCTGGAGGAGCTGAGTGGAGGAGGGGTTTTCTGTGAGAGAGTCTTGGTTTGGAGGAGGAGCTTGAGGAAAGAGGTGGAGAGCAAGCATTTAGGCACCCCCTAGTGGTTGCCACGGGAGATTAAAGAATTTCTTGAACATGCTTGAAAGAATCAAAAGTATTCTTTGATAAGGGAGTAGCATTATAAAATGTTATTGAAGCTGAAAAAAGGTTTTACATAGCTCCTGGTCTTCATCAGCGAATTAATCTATTCTGATGAAATGATAAATCTATATTTAGAACAAATATACTGCATATCATTGTGTTTATACTTCCTTTGCAGCACGCGAATTAAAAACTTTCAGATCAGTTTTTTAGAAACCATCTGATTGGTATTTATTACACGGACGTCACACAACGCATAAGGCTTTTGTAAAAGCAGTCTTCTCCTCTCTCCTAACATAAAAAAAAAAAAAAAATCCCATTTAGACCAAATCGTTGTAGTTTGCTCTCAAACAGCATTTAAAAAGTCCTGTTCTCACAATGAAGCCACATTGTTCACACACCATCAGTTTTATTTGTTTCTTCCTCACCACAGAGCAGGCCTCCCACTGCTCCTTTCCAAATGTCCTTTTTTTTTTTTTTTTTTTTTCATTCAGCCTCTGGTCCTCTTACAAATATGTGTGGGAGATTTTTTATTTTTTTTCCACCTAAATCTTTTTAATGGTTTCCTTTCACTTTTTTTTTTTTTGATGGAACTTCAGTGTGTTTCATTTAGAGTTTATCTGATGGCGTCCACATAATTGTGAAGTGAAGGAAAACACTTTTAAAAATAATAAGCTTCTTTCTTTTAAACAGAGCACTGTTCAGGCCATTGTCTGAAAATAAAAGTATTTCACGACTACAAACCTACCAAGTCATGGCTTGAATTATTTAAATGTTCTTTAAGTACACATTTAATATTTATAGGAAATGATATAAGAAACGCACAAAAAAATGTTCCTTACATTATTGGTGTCATGCTGTTATGGAAATGCTTTGCAAATGATGTATGAAAAAAACCCTGCAAAGACTGGCTTTTTTTTTCTTTTTTTTTACACTTAGCTGCTGCTTAGTTCATTCTTCTTTTTTGGATGAAACTTAAAACCTGTGACCTAAACCGATGGGTCAAAATGAAAAGCATTAGTTAGTAAAGCAGTCAGGTAGTTCATGCTAACTCTGTAGGAGCTGCAGAGATCCTCATCTCAGGTGGAAAATACCATTGACAGGATTACTGCATTCTATGTACTTTACAAATATTGCCTTTATAGAAGTCTCTCAAGAAGGAACACACAAAAAAAACCCTCAGTTTTCTACAAATTGTGTTTGGAACAAAAATGAACATGTGAGAGAAAGTAATCTGAAAACAAAATGTATTTTTTTGGTCTACATGCACTAAACAGAAAACCAGCGATACACAACATTCTGCAGGATGGTGTTGGCAGATTGCAATGTTTGATTTTCTTCAGCACAGACTAGGGAAGCTGGTCAAACTTAATGTAAGACGGAGAGAACAAAACGCAACAAAATCTTGGAAGGAAACATGGTAGTAGGTGTGATAAAAAATATATTGGAGACCAAGGCAGATGAATTAACGTATTCATGTTCTACAAAGTCCAAACTTGGCTCCAAATCCCCAAAATTATTGTACTCCAACCTTCAGGCAGTTTGAGTTGCAATACTAGCATTTGTAGATGTAATTGCACATTTACTTTTCTCAAGATGGTAAAGTTCATTTGAAAGTAAATGGAAGCACTGGAAGAAAAACCAAAAGGACAAGAAAATTCTCTCCCCTTGTGTTTTTTTTAATTATTATTATCTTTACAGGGTCAAGTGTTCAGATCAATGAAAGTGTTGTACGGTGTGTGAAATAACTGAGCAGCTGAAGTTGTGTGACATCATTTCTTTCTCTGCCTTCTTTAAGCCTCTCACGATTGGGAGTCACATATTTGGTTATCATCAATGTAATTATGCCTAAATACAGCCTGAATAGAAATATATTCGAGGCACTAAAGAAGCCAGTGCCACTCATTTAGAGCGAGCCAGATTCGCTGTAATAACAACAGCTCCAAATCCCGAGAGAGGTTTTATTTTTTTGACCAATTAGCTACCCCAAACAACCTATTGGCCGTGAAGTTATCTCTGCAGGGACTTTTATCAGACCCGTGCTCTATTAAATCAGCACACTGGCTGAGCAGTTATGCGCCATCACAGGGCTTGGAATGGCTGGACCTGATTGATGTCGCAGCCAAATGCCAAGTAATAACGGCTGTTATTTTACATCTCTGCGCTGCGGATTTCTTACGGGTGCGTCCACCCGTTGTGCGCGTACGTGACTCACCTGCTATAGATTTACTGTAACTGCTGGGTTTTTTCTTTTTTTTCATGGCCATTTCTGTGAAATACAATTTCCATACATACACTAGTTGGGATGATTATGGTAATGCTCAAGAGTGGAAGCTGTTCTGAATCTGAAATGCGGCGTTAGAGAATTCATGGCGTGTCGTCCGGAGGTCACAAGGCCTGGCAATGGATTCTGTATAATTTAGGCTTATGGGGAATAATTGTAGCGACGATAAACTGAGCATGAATTCATTTAAAGACACAATTGAGTCATTTTATGACTCATGAGGTATTATTTTTGGTAAGAAATATGAATGCTTTACATTTGTGTTTCTATGAATTCCAGTTTCAAAGTTGTTGTAGCCTTGGTTCAGCTGAATCTTTGCTGTATTTTGCACATTTTCAATCCTAAATTAAAGTGATGCTAGTTTCAGTTGTCTGAGTTGATGAGGCATCAACTGTGAATGGATGGTTTGTTCACAGAAAACACTTTGCATTTATTCCAAAAGGTTAAGTTTTGTGAAAAAACTTTATCTTTTGGAATAAAGACTTTTCTTCACACATACCTTGAAGACAAGGTATGTGTGAAGACAAGGTCTTCAAGCGATTAGCAATACTGACTAATAGTTTTATTGTAAAACTAAAAAATTTATTTGGAATGAACACTTTAAATCATCTTCAGTATTGTAAGACGTGCTTCAAACGTGTCGCAATGTTTTTCTTTTGTGTGGTTTCGGGAACTGACAGTCTGATGCGATGACCTTCCTGCTTCCCTGCTGTCCGACCATAAAATCTGCTGCGCTCCTCCTGTGTGTCGCACCGGGACTGCAAGAGGGTTAAAAGCAAAACAGTCGCTCCAAACTTTAGGAAAATGTGTAACTACAGAATTTAAATTAATTGTCCCAATCTGTGTGCCAGGGAGAAAGTAAAGGTGTTCCAGTTGCAAAAATAAAATCAGTAATTTTTAACAATGATGTATAACATTTTGTACAGTGCAACATAAGTTAAATAGAGTTGCCAAAAACTTTATGGAAAGGTAATGATTCACAGTACATCAGCTCATCTGTAAAACTCGTTGGTTTGAAACTAAATAGTAGGGAAGTGAACAAATGCAAATGGATAGTTCTATGTTTTCAAAAATGAAAAGAACATATTTAATTTAATTTAAACTTTTTTTCCCCTGAAACTCTGTACTAAGTGACCAATGAACTAGTTCCAGTCAGCACTTAGATTGTTGAGGACAACTAAGCCCTAGAAAATGTATATCCTTCCCTTAACTGTAAGATTCCTAAAAGACTGACAACATTTTCATATTCCATGTTTCATATGTCTTTGGAAGCTCAAAAAGATCAAATCCATTACCATTGTGATAATATGTAAACCATCTTGTTACCTGGGTCGATTTAAGACAGATTTTCACAGTTCACAATGGCAAACAAAATGACCAGCACAGTCTTAAAGCTAGCTGGAGAAACAGCAGACTTATCTCTGTCAAACACACAGAGATAAGTCTGTGTTTTCAACATACCTTAGGCGAGGTGTGTTTAAAAGATTAGATTTCCGAGTTTACGCCAAAAATTGTCCAATTCTGGTCTCTAACCAAATTTGCTGTTCCTCTCTACCAAGGAGGACGTACAGTATTTGCCTCAGAGCTATTTGTCTGAATACGCTTCAAGTCACAGTTTTCCCTCTAGTGGTGATTTAGTTCATGTCTCATTGCTTTTCAGCACAGCTCTAATCCAAAGCCAACATAAAACTCTCAGTGGAAAGAAAAAGCCAAGTTTGAGCCTTTTATATCAGGCATGCGATGTTTGTTGCCAGGAGTGGTTGGACGGTGCAAAGCAAAGAAAGTGAAATGTACGGTTACTGCAGCCTACCTTAAATCTCCCATTAGCATTTTCATAACAGTTCCTGTAAAGCTGGACTTTGGCTCTATAAGGGCAGCAAGCGGTTGTCCACTGCCGTCATCGTATTGGCAGAGGAAAGGCACCATGATCCTTTTTAGTGGAACGATAAAAATCTGCCACAGTTTCCTGCACGGAGGAGCCCATTGTTTTGAGGATTAAGGGGGATTAGGGTCAGATGCTGGCGACTGAGGGGCTTGAGCTGCATGACCCTTTCACTAATCATTATGAGACGTACAGAGAACTCGGACTCCTAAACCCCAAGATTGCATTGTTTTTATCAATTATTCATGGCTGACACCAGCAATCCAAGTATTAAAGCGATAGAAATAGCCTGGGTGCTTTGTGACAGCTGGAAAAGTCCCAGAGCAAAGTGCAAAGGAAGTCCAGTTGTACTGTGTGTATAATATATGAGTGACTCAAAAGCGGGGTTTTCTATCTGCAAGCCAGTGTGTCATTATTTTAAGCTTTCAAAATCTTTTTGTTCCCAAGATCGAAATCTTGGGAACAAAAATGATCTCCAACACCATTTCTGACAGTTCAACATGCTTTCATGCTGGGCAAGTACTTGTGTTATGGTACAGTAAAAATCCTGTCAGTGTCACCCCTGGCATTTCTAGAAAGGGAGCTTAAATCATAGAGAAATTCTTGCATAGAAGAAATTGAGTCTCTCTGCGTCTGATGAAAGTAGAAGTAAAAAAGTAATATTCACTTTTCTTTTGGTTTCAGTCAAACTGAACTGAGTCCAAACTGCTCAGAGCAACCTAACTTGCTTCAATGTTGTCTATAGTCAGCATACCATTGGTACTTCACAGTGCCTGTGCACCTTTTGCAATGTTTTAAACTAACTATAAGGGCTTTAGAATGTGATTCTCTCACACCACATCAAGATGACTTCCACATTAATTTATATGTTGCTGAATTACAATAAAATTAGAAAACCTTTGCAAAACTTTCAGAAAGTTTTGAATCCACAGCTATGCGCAATTTGGATGTGTGTGACATTCATGCAAGTGAACTGGGCATAAATTTAATGTACTTAATGTAGCTAGCTTGTGATAGCATGAGGGTTTTGTGCTCAGTGTGCTTTGTGGAATATGGGATCACACAACACTTTTTAATGCGCCACAGAAGACATTTCCTGTGTTTAAAAAGAGAATTATATTCTGTATCTGAGCTGTTCTACAGCTTGTTTTTTTTATTATTAGTAGTAGTAGCGGTTTTGTCTATAGCTGTCACTGTCATATATTCTGGACTAAGAAGTTAAAAAGAACCAAATAGTTTTCTTTTGTTATTGCTTACAAGAGGTGACAGATATGCCACTTATGATGAATGCCAATGTCTTCATGAGCATGACAAATGAAACGTACAAAATGTATATTGATGCTGGAGCCGAAACCTCCACCAGTAATGGGGGAAAAAACAGACTATTTGCAAAACAATGTAGTTTATCAAAGCTAGAATGAATTTAGTTTTTATGGTAATGAATCGATGAGTCACTATCACTGCCGATTATATAACATAATGTTCCTACATTAAAGTGGTTATGGTTTGGATTTTATCAAGGAGGAACATATATCAAACAATCCTTTCAAAGCATACATGCTTCAGTTCCCCCTGCTGTGAGTACAGCTTTTCATTACTGCACTGCAAAGAAAGGAGTTCAGCAATGGACTGGTGGTTAGCATGTGAGATTAGCAGGTAGCCAAGCATGTCCCTGGAGTGCTGTTTGTCATGGAAACAGGCTTTGCTCTTCAGTGTTGTGTTTGACTGTAGTCATGTAAAACAATAGCGAAGTTACACCCAGCTGTTTGAGCCCAAGTAGTAGCTAGTCTGTAAATGTCTAGGGCTACATAAGCCAACAGCTTCTGTAGCCCTAAACATCATTTTACATCCATTTCACTGGATGTAAAATGATAGCAGATGGTCAGCTTATTAGCAATTACTCCCAACTGTTTGAGCCTAAGTCCAGTATAGAAGCTGCAAGGTCTAAAGCTGCTAGTGCTACAGGAACTAATATATTTAAACAGCTGCTCAATTAGCATTGAAGGAACTTTTTACTAGGTGCTAACAATATTTTAGCTTATTATATATTCAAAACTTTATAAACTGAAGACAATTTTTCTACAAAGAACATTTCAAAATATTAGCAAAAATCATGATGGCAATACAGCGACACCCATCTAATGTTTTTACAATTTATTTTTTGTCTTTTTTCTGGTTTAGTAAAGAGATGTTTTCTTTACAAAAGAAACTTTGGCATATTTCTCCAGTTGCTTATTTGCTTAGACTTGATTAACTAACCTAGATTAAAGATAAATGAACTATGGATGGGAGAAAGAGGACCTCAAAACAACAATTACAAAATTGTAAATGTTTTTCAATTTCAATGAAGTTATATTACACGAATCTCAAAATCAGGGTCCAAATTAATATCAATATTAAATGCCCAAATATGGTGGAAAAACACTGTCAAAAATAACCATATAGTGTGTGGATGCACACTATATGGTGTGTAAAATATGTACTATATGGAACGTAAAATGATATGCTGCCAAGATCCAGCAAGGAGATCAGGATTCAGTTTATTTACCCAAACTGTAACCCAAAACACTTTATGTGGACCACATACAGATCTTCCAATCTTTTTCAGAAATAGCATTCCCAGCCTGCTTTTGTATCCCTATTTGAAATACTTCAAGGACAAGCAAAAAGCCTTAATCTGTGCCAGCAGGGAGAGTTTTAAGCAACCCGCTGTCTGGCAGTTGTGAAACAATAAAAAAAAAGCCCTTATTGAATCATAGACGCAATAATTGCATGGAGTTTATGGTTAAAAAACAACATAATAAATTAGAGAATGTAATGTTTGTTTTTGTCATTTTGAGAGTTGACTCCATCCGTGTGTATTTATTCCAGCTCTGTAATGGGCACTTACACTGTAAATTTCGGCGTAATGGTTGCAGGAATGACAACAATTTTTCAAGGTGCATCTTCACTCCCACTTTAAAGGCAGAGAGTTCCTTTCGAAGTGTCAGAGAGCCTGGGACCCTAAGCGGTCGTGCTGTGAATTGTGCTGCCGGAGGGTCACGTCCTCCTGTTTTATCTCCGAGCATCCTCCCAAAGAGAATCCTTGTGTGAAGCTGTTAGTGTGCTAATCGCCTCTGCCACACTCCATTATCAAGGTGCCATGCGCCTCTAGTAAGTGCAGTCCCTCACTTCTCACCTAGTCTTTTGGGGACAGTTTGAGTAAGTTGATGACGGCTGCCTGAAGAAATGGCGTGACAAGGAGTTTGTTCCCAGCATAATAACAAAGACAAAAAAAAAAAAGTCACATTTAAAGTGAACGTAGACTCACCCATAATGTGAATCATTTTTGCTTTGTTTCAGCATGTTTTGTAATTGAAAATGAATGGCTTGAATTTTGTTCAAAAATATATTGTAAACTTTAAAAGTGAGGCAATAAATCCATCCATCCATCCGAGTAACTTGTAACCTTAAGCTAACTTCAATTTTGCAAGCAGGACAATGATTCACCAGGCCTGTTACTGAAAAAAAAAAGTAAATACAAATTGTAGGGTCTAACCCAGTAAAGACCCAGTTGACTTGTGCCTACTTCAGCAAATACCAGGAAAGCTGGACATGTTATTTTTTTGAACCTTTGACCTCTATCTGGTCTTGGATTTGGAGGCCTTGGCAATCGTTTGGAATCGTCCAATTCTATTTAATAATCAGAGAATGTATTAGTGCATTGTATTACTACCGCATTTATCCTAATTACACTAATTTAAGGTTCTAAGGAAAGTTTTAAAATTGAATCTCCAGATCATTTTGTCTTTGTTTTGAGTAAGTATGAAACCCAACTTTAGACCAAATTCTCCCCACTCCTATGAATGAATAGGCAATAAACCGTTGTTAGGAAAAAGCTCCAAAAGAAGATCAGAAAAAGATCTTTTGAATTAATTTATACAAATGTTGAAATGTGTCGGATGAAATCTTAGAAGACCAGAGACAAATCACAAGTCACTGGTCGGTTCAGTGTATGTCTAAAAGATGCACCTTCCTTCAAACGTGTCCTCTAATACACATAATACACATCGGTTTCACACTTTGACACACACTGTTCAGTGATATGCAGCTTGTAAAAGATGCCACTCTTGTCCAAACAAACCTTTCATAATGCGGTCAAGGGGATCACTCAGAACAACTTTGTATTGATTTGTGGCGGCAGCTCTCTCCAGGAGGTGAAGTGGCTTCAAACCACACAAGAAATAATAACTCCACTAGATAACGCAGACTTACGTCTGGGGTCCAAGGTTTTTACTTTATCTTGCCTTCCCATCTGTACAGTAGGTCAACCTCACACAGTTTTACAGGACTGCCTTATGTTTTCTGATTGAATGTATATAAGAATTAAAAGGTTGGCAGTTTCTATGTGAAAATGTTCAAGACTTTCAAGGTTTATCATTTCTTTTGATTGAGCAGATTAGCGTAGCTGTTTCTACATTCCCTTATTTGGCCTCATAAAGGGAAAAAGAGCATGTGAGGGTGAGACAAATTTAGCTTAGTTGTGATTTTTCATTTTCGTCAAATCAAGTTATAAACATAAACCCATAAAATACGAGAGTAAAGAGGAGTCAACGGGATTTGATAGTGCACTTTTGGAAAGACATGAAAATCAAGTCAAATACAGGCCTTCTTTCTCCACTGCTGCACGTCTCCTGCTGAGAGAGATGATGATGATCAGATAAAGATATTGGTTCCCTGTGTGCTGTTATTTTATCAATCGAAGACTCTGCGGTTTTCTGCTGTCACAATAAGCTGAAAAACATACACTTACAGCCGTGCACAAGCTGTTAACTTCTCTCCGAAGCATTCCGGGATCTCATTGCCTCAGAGCGTTGACAAAACCCCCACGTCTAAAATGTACAGCTAGAAACGCAAGACGAGCAAACGCGTACGTGTAACATTACAAGAATTGCTGAGGTGAAGAGGAACTTATTCTCCCTGTCACAAGACCAAAAACAGCTGTTTAAGCTGGGAAGAGGGGCGGCCCTTTTTTTCCCTGTAAGACATACAAGACAAAATCTAGAGATTCACTTCATTGCCCTTATGACTTTAAAAGAACTTACAGTGGAAATGATTATGCAATGAGTCATCACTCCGGTGCAACAATGCAAAAATAGAGATATCAACTGCTGACCTCATTAAAGCTTTACATGCCTTAAGAAGCTTTCATCTTTTTAAAACACCAATAAGTGGCAGATTTAGTTAAGCTGCCTCATCCTCAGGGGCGACAGGAAGGGAAAGATTTGACTTCATCTTCAGGACTTCCACAACCAGTGGAACATAAAATTTAGAAACCGCATTTAAATGTGACTGCTGCGCTTTAACAAATAAGTTATAGTATAATTTCTTGATGAATATGAGTTTTCTGCTCCAGCACCATCAGTTTCAGTTGTGGTGTACCCTGCAGTGTGCAGTAATTACAACCTGGCTCAGCACTTTGTGCACCATATCTCAGCAAGTGGTTACAGAAGGAATCATTCATACATCATTAAAAGTCAGTTTGTCTCTGTGAGATGTCGGTTATGAAGCCAGGGTTTGTCACAGGTTGGGTATCTTTGATGCACTTTTAAAAATTAAGAGCCTAAGCTAGCGATTAAAAGAGTAAGAGATACATTTTTTATTTATTTTAAAGACTTCTCTTTTACGCAGTGATGAAGACTTTTTGCATTTGAACTGCAGTCTCTCAGAAAGCGAACAATTTGGAGGCGTGTGCACCCTATTCTATGGGGTACTTACACAAACCAATCTCTGTGTGCAAAGTGCATGGCACTGTTTAAATGTAATGTTTTCTGTTGTTTCTTAACATCCCTTTTCCTGAATCGGGATAAATTATTTGGAGATCTGCCTTGGGCCAGACGTAGCCTTGACACCTGTCCACTGTGGCCAGTCCCATTTCAAAATCTTTGCCGACAAACAAGTTTTTGACTTATGTTTTTTTTAAATGCAGTGTGATTATGGATACACTGCACCTGCTGCCACCAGGCTCCTCCAGGCTTCACATAGATGCTGCTACCATAACCGTTAAAAAAAAAAAGCAAAGAACAATAATCTGTCTATTAAGCTTTGTGCATGCTCAAAACAACAAAGTGTCTTTCTTGCTTCAGGATGCATGATATTTCACCTGCTAAGGAAAACTGACTTCCTTTTTCACCTTGAACAATATCTGTGTAAAAATAATTTTTTAGTTTCCCCATTCAGGACCTTGTATGTATCTCGTTATACACAAATAGTGACAATCTAATGGACAGGACACATGACAGCCAGAGTTGCAGATAATCAGTTTATTGGTTTATTTGGTGCTTTTCCATAAAACAAACAAGCAATTGCCCATGTATGTTTACCCACATGGAGAATAACTGCGAAAAAATAGCAGTCAGTGCTGCCAGTTGGTTAAAATCCTTCAGTTTCTAAAAAAATCAGCATCTAATGAATCTAGTAGGTACGAGCTGGAAATATATACTTTTAGTTCCCTGACAATCCTGTCTTTGAAGTAATTCTCAAAATGGTATTATTGTATTTTTGGAAGGGAAAAATACGCCTGTGGAAATACTGCACAGTATTTACAAATGCATGCTGAAACTAATTAGCTGTTGTTTGTTCTTGACTCAGGAAAAGATGTGGTCATTGGACACAGAGTGACATTAAACAGAATAGACGAGCTGTCACAAATTATCACTGTGAAGTTTTTTTTTTTTTAAATAACTGGTATATTTTGAGGGATGCACAATGGTTCCAAGAGGATTTCACCACTGTCTATCTTAACACTGTCCAAGCACAGAGCTTAGCATACAGTAAATTGATAAGTGATCATTTCTTTTATCCCACTGACCTCCCTGGATTCTAGTGGACAGCAACCTTTAGATTATTGAATATCAAGAATCTTTGATTAATTATTAATTACAGTAGTCATTATTACATCAGTGGCAATCTGTTCTGAACGACTTTTACTTTGCCAAGAACTACACAAAGTATTTGTTTGGCCTAAACATGAGCTATTAACATATAACGAGTATCTCAGCGATCAAACTTTCTATAGCTGCTATTGCTAATATCTTGAAAGTTGTTGAGTTAGGGTTTATTTTAGCCATTATTTTTTGTCCAAATTTACTGCATCTGGTGCAGAATTAT
>NW_015112929.1:387851-403087 GCF_001443285.1 Poecilia latipinna | reverse complement strand
TATGAACGGCCATATTGTATCATAGTTTTGCACCAGAAAAAGCCAGATGCAGCAAATCTGGATTAGATGTGCTTTCCTTCCTCCGTCTTGTTGTGATCTTGCTCCCATTTTTCAATAACTTAAAAATCAATCCGTAGACAGCGGCATCCATTATTACTCCTGTAAAGAGTAATTCTGCACCAAACATACCTTTTTGGAATTATGAACAAAAAAAAAAGAAAAAGAAAAAAAACAAACTTGGTTTCATTTGACTTTTGATAGACTTTTGCAAATGCTTCTAGAATCCCTCAAATGTGTCCCCCGCCCCCAGTCCCAGTCTTCATATTACAGCCAATCCCTTGGAAATTAAAATAATTATTATATATAAAATAATCATTTGGAGGTAATCATAGCCAGCTGAAATGGCTCCTGTGTATTTTGAGTTCAGATGTAGTGGTTAATTCTCAGCACAGTCTTCATTAAGGTGTGCAAACACATCATTATTATTATTTCCCCCTGTTTTTCATTTCCTTTTAAAATGTTTCAGTTTGTTTATAAAGGTGAGTTTTTTCTGGTTAGAAGCTGGAAAAACTTAAAACTTCTTCAAGTCACAAAGAACTAACTGAGCTTCAAATGTTCCATATGAGCCTTTTTTTTTTAAGATGGCACGTATTTAAATATAAACTGCAGGGATGGTGACAGGAATAGAAACAACGTACCTCCTGCAATGCCGTGGCCTTGTGGCCCGTGACGAGTCGGCACATGATGATGTGCTCCAGCAGAATGACTTGGAAGGTAGACAGGATGGGGCTGCAGTCCAACACTGACATAAATTGATTAGTGGTAAAAAAAACAACAAAAACAAACAGCACCGTTTAGTGATTTCTGGACAGTTTACAGAGCAAAGCTGATTAAGTTAGCCACAGAGTGATACTCAAAAACTCACTTTTGAGTTTCTCCAGTTGCATAAGAGCCTTGTCTGTGTACTTCTGGGCTTTCTCCAAGTAGCCCGCCTGCATGGAGTGCATGACTGTCACCTGGAAAATGAAAATAAAAAAACAAAAAAAACAGAGTGTTTCTGATTCAATGTTTTTGCACAATTAAATAGTTTTAAATTAATGTTTGTTCAGGTTTGACTATTGCTTGAGACTTCTGCTGAAACTAAGCACACAGCTTTGGAGTAACAGAAAAAAAGAAAGGAAGAAAGAAAGAAAATCAGCGTTACCAGATATACGAGGACACACATGTGCTCCTTGGGCAGCCAGTGGAAGAGGTCAGCTGGGTTGGTGGGTAAAATCTCATCATCTTGGAGTGTAGAGATAGTCTGAATGCACTGCTGCAGCTGCTTCAGACACGGCTTCACGCTTTTTACCTGAAAAAGAAAAGAAAAAAGAAAAGCAATGTAGTCACTCCTGTCAACTTTTACACATCCATCCTCATCCCGCTTTAGAAATCTAAAAAAAAAATAACTTCGTCATCACCCATCCTACCTGTCCAGCATCCAGGTAGTGTGTGACTTGTAGTACCAGGAAGAAGACTCTCAGCGATTCCTTCTGGATGGGGTTTCCCTGCCAGTTTTCTACTATAGTTCCACACAGTGTGAGAAGAGGATGCACCTCGCCAAGCTTCCTCTCCATTAGCAGCAACTGGAAGGTTAGAAAACATCCCCAGGTCAAAACGAATTACTAAAACAGTTAACGCCGGGTTTCCTCGTGGCAGATGTAGAAAAAAAAAAAAAAGATATGAAGACATGAAGATAAAACTTAGCTACAGAGAAGAGAAAAATAGAGAGAGAAAACTTACCATGCCTTTACTAAGAAGAAACAAAGCCCTAAAAAAGTGCAAAAAGTAAAATTAAGTCAACGTTCACATCAAATTATTACAGATAAATACCATGTAATCTTAATTGTTAGATACAAATCTCAACTAATAAGAGTTCCAAGCACAAATAAAAGCCTTATTTAATAAGAAAACAGGATATTTGTAATCTTAGTACATTTAAAATTAAAATCAATTTACTGATTTGTTTGCAGTGGAAACTTGTCCGGCAATAAAGTAGTAGCTTCATTTTCCACACATTTCGGTTGCGCCATGTTGTAAAATTATATGTAGTATGTTATATTTATTTAAGTTTTACATAGTCACATTTAAAAGTCTATTCGCATCAGCTTCACATACATTAAAAATAAAACCTAAAAACAGCCTGAAGAGGTTTCCCCCTTAATTATTTAGTGTGCAATAGCCAATACATAACAAATTCAGGTGAAGCGAATCACACAAGTAGAGCAGTTGGAGTTGCAGCAAAGAGTTACTTTTCGTCAACGGGACAAAATGATCATTTTGGTTTAGGTATCCTATAATAGTCACACCCCTCCCCCCCTATGTCATCCAGGTAACGCTTTAAACATGCAAACTGCAAATGACAGAGATGTTTACCTGGTATATTCTGAACCCACGACTCGGGCATACTCAGCCCCAACTCCCAGAAGGTCACATGCTGACACCAGGTCTTTCTCCAGAGTATGAAGTTGCTGAAAAGAGATAAGAAAACAACCTTAACATCTCAATACAGGCAACTATTAACTTTCAAGCAACTAGAATCCAAATGCAGCAAGTCTAACTCTGTTCTCCAACTAAAACAAAAGAAATAATAATAATATATAAAAAAAGAGACAAAGCAAGAATAAATCTGATAATTTTAATATTCCGTGGCCCTGATCGGCGACAGGCAGGTCAGACACAGTTAGTGAATGCACCAAAACACAGGTGCTAACAGGTCACATTGACAACAACACAATTGTTGATGAGAGAAAAAGAGTAAGCTATCTTTTGAGTCTTTGACGTTCCTAAAGGTAATGCTAGCGGAATCACATATTGGTAAGACACATCCACACAGCAAATCATAGTTTATATTTAAGTTCATATAAGTTAGTTTTATATCTCTGTACAGTCCTATTTAACTTCAGAAGTATGTAACCCACCCCACGCAGTGTGACACTGTCTCATTTGATAATGGGAATAATTAATGCCAAACCCACCCCGACCAAAAAAACATTACTGATGGCTTCTTTTGGATTTACCATGAATTAATGTTGTATTTTTTTGTGACGTACAGAGAGTTTGGTATTTTCAAACCATTCTTGAGAAAACCATTGTTTTAGTTTATGTAAACTAACTTATGTAAACTTGTGTTGCACACTTAAAAATCAAATTAAAATTAGTCTATGTAGTTGTTTTTTTTAACCAAAATACCACACATCAACACATCTTGTGAAACTTCTTTATAGCTTAGCAAGCATTAGGTACATTACTGCCGCCTACTGGGTTGGAGGGTGTACATGTGTACCAACAGTGGGCCAGAAATGCGGCAACTGAGAAAGGTACAATGTGATTTGTTTTGAGTGCTTGCTTTATTAAGAGCATATGTGAGTAATATAAACATTTTCATGTTAAGACGGATCAATTTGCTATTTATATGAACCAGCAAAAGTAGAATCGGACTATCAGCTGCATTAGCATGTGAAATAAAAAAAAGATGGTGATAAGAAATCGGCCACAAAAACTGCGATCAGTGCATTTTCAATAGGAAAACTTTAATACCACTTAAGTAATACATACCGCTAACTGGAACAGCAGTCTGCAGTGCCAGTATGGTGTTTGCTGGGAAATCTGAATGGCTTTACGCAGCAGGGGCTTTGCAGAGTCCACCAAATTCTGAAAATGTATTACATGCGGGCAGTTAGCAGTTCATAATAACACCCCCTCAAATATAACAATCATTTGTGAATGTCTTTGAAAAGCACAAGTATGGCTCGACTCTTATTTCTGTTTACCATAATAGTATCTTAGTAAGTCTTTATATGTTTTACCTGTTGGCAAAATAGTTCCGACAGAATACTCGCAGCTTCAAATTTGACATCTTCGAACTGAGGAAGTTGTTGAGATATAAACCACTGCAAAAAAGGAGACAAAATATTGTCAACCAACATTCTGGGCGTAAATATTTGACCAGCAGTTTATTTGGTAAAAACCAGCGCGTGAGCGTAAAGTGGTTGAACAGGGTTTAAACAACGACACACTTTGTACCAAAATTATTTGAACACGTATCAGAACCTCTTTTCTAATGTAACCTTCTTGAATGAATAGCTATTTAAACACTTCCGCCGTTCGGTGTTTTCACTGCCCGCGGCCTACACTCCCTCCGCTTCTCTGCAGCATCCCCGCTCTTTCCCAGATCAAACGCCCCTCACCGCTTTCTCTAGGTGGCTGCGGGCCAGCTCGCTGTTCTTGGTGTGATGGTAGAGAACCGAGCCCAGCTGGAGATGCGTCCGAGCTTCGATCCTCTGCGGAGGCTTGAACTGAAACACGGCCTGTAGACAGTGTACGCACAGCCGTATTTTCGGTGGACTGGAGGTTCGGAAATGTTCCGCAAAGCCGAGGAGGGCGAGGTACCAACGCTCCGGGGCCTCTACGTTTGACGCCATTTTCCCAGACAACAACAAGTTTTTCAGCGCTACGGCCAGAGCCGCGGGTTGCCAGGTTGGGCTAAACAGAGCAGACTACGATCGAAGTTGCTTTTTCCAGCTCCAAATTGTGAAGAAAAACTTTAGTTGTGTCCTTTTCAGTCATTTCAATTAAAAAATAGCGCAGGAAATGGTCAAATCCAATTTTATTATGAAAATATTTATTTTATTTAATACGCCCAACTACTATTTTAACAATATTATCCACATGTTTATGTTCCAATAGAGAAACGATGGTCTAAGTCCGTTTTCCAGTGGAGTTTTATTTTTTATTTTTTTGTAAGAAACAAATTGTGTTAATTTATCTTTTCTGAATTGGGGGTTGTACTAAATTAATAAAACGTGACATTGAGATGTCTTTCCGTATTGCAAAGATAAATTTGAACAAGAATCCCTTCCTCTTGTGCATGCATGTAAGTATTAATACTGTATTTCTTTATATGTGTGTACAAAAACAAAATGGCTACACAAGATGGCTGTATCTTGTAAATACTGCTCTTGTCCTTTCTTACTCCTGTTGTTCTTACTTACCTTACTTGCCACATAAGGTTATTCTGATGTTAATGACATCAAATGCAATTAATTTATGCTTTGCAATTTTTTTTTTCAGGATTATATTATTAAGGTTTAGTGCCAGAAAGTGAGAATCCATACAATTGCTCTAATATATTTTTGACAAGGAAAGTATTAATGCATGGCACCTAAAATATTACATTATACAGTCCTGCAGTCATTTATGATTTAATTATTGAATGCATGAACATGCAATAGTGATTGGGATTAAGCATAAACTGCAGTTCTGTTTGATGTTCTTAATGTGATTGTGTTCTGTAGATCCTAAAGGCAAGTAAAAAATTCTTGCAAAAAATTCAGAGTTTGCCAAATTATCCATAGGTTTACTTTCTAAAAGGCAGTTGTTTTTTGTGGTGATTAACTCTGCGAGTACTGAAGCTACTCTGTTCCAAAAAATATGAGTGCTAGGTTAATTGGTCTCTGAAAATTGTCTTTTAAGTGTGCTGTGTGTGTGCATAGCTGTTTGTCCAGTTTATCTTTGTGTTGCCCTGTGCTGACTGGTGACTTCTCCAGGGTGTACCCTGCCTCTCACCCAATTATTGTTATAGTTAGGCACCAGCCTGCCCTTGACCCTGCAAGGATAATAGGGTTTGGATAATGGATGGAGGTTCTAATTTAGCTCTTTCTAAAGTTTGACCCCAGAAAGAGAAACACACACACACACCTACACACACACACACAGGTGGGTAACTAGATGGGAGCAAAAAAATGGTGATAAGATTGCAAGTAAGAAGTACTAAGAAAAAAGGAAGAAAAAAATATTGCAAAATTATTTTATGAATATTTTCAAAATTTCAGAACAAACTGAGATAATATGGAAAACTAAAACAAACGGTTAATTAAAAGATTGATATGATAGCGTAATATATACCTGGCAACCCAATGTTGAGCATAATCTCGCGAGACTTTGCTTATGCGATGCTGTTTGCTCTTGGGTATTGTAGTCCAAAACAGTGGATTACGCCGTGTTCCCGTTCGCTCGGGGCTCGAGAGTCCAGAATAATCTTTCTGTGCACAGAATAGGAGAGAGGAGGGGGGAGAGGGAACACCTCCGAGTTGAACGTTGTCTGACTCACGTACCCTTACAAACAAACTGCAAGCTTTATTGACACTTTTCTTCGACTCAACTTGATAAAAGACGTCAACAACGCGAGGAGACGCGGGGACACATCGCGGCGCGTGTGCTGTGCAACTTAAAAGCTCGAGTGACGAGCCTTCTGTCGACAAACAGGAGACGTGCAGCACGGCAGAGCATTGTAGGATTTCAAGCGTCGACTATTTGTAAACACGGACTGCTGTGGGACAGTCAAGGTAAGCGTTCATGCGGGTTTTAATAACCAAAACAGATTTCACTGCAGAAAAGAAGAGTGTCTGTTTATTATTATTATTATTATTATTATTATTATTATTGGACAGCTGTGAATCGCAGTTCATTTATTTTACACGCGCCTACTAAGGTCTTGTATTTAAATGACAACCAGGGCACATGTAATCACTCATGCAAGATCGTTATGAATTTGGCTTTATGTAGACAAACCAACATTGGTTTGTATTCTCTGCACCGTGACACCCCGTTTGTTTACAAGGCAGACCATTCGTGTGGGGACATGGGCGTGAGAGAATGCACGTACTCGTTGTTCTGGTACGGAGGAACTCCGAGCAGCGAGGAGGATGTTGCCTCAAAACAGCAGCTTGGAGTATTTTTAACCCAATGTATGACATTTTCCCCTGCAGCTGTGGGGTTTTGTCCAGAAAGAGCACCGCGGGTGTGTGACAAGCCTTGGTAATCTAAGAAGGGGGCACCAATGGCCCACCGTGTGCACGAGCACCGCCAGGGCCGCATGCCTGTGGCCCAAACCACCGTGCTGACCCTCCCACCGTCCAGCCAAGCAAAGGTGAGCGTGCTGGGTGTGTTTCTCTCTTAGCCAGTGAGAATAAGGAAAGGGAAAACAATATTAAAACGTGACCAGACAGGTTGCTGCAGATGGGTGCGGAAAGGCATTTAAAATGTTCTGTTTTTACAATCACAAATGTGAATTAATTCTCTCCTGAAGTGTTAAACAGGAAGGTTGACTGTGTCACAACAATATATTCAAATAAAGTGTAAGCATTACCAAAAAAGATTCCTTTAAGAAAAGAAAAGTATATTAAAAGCGGTTAACACTATGTGTTGCCTCTCGTATCATACTCTTCTTTATGGTGGTGTTATTGTGACATTCAGTGTCTCCTCGCTGGCTGTAAACATCCAACATCAGAACAGTCCTGCTACTGTAAATAGAAGGGTGATGCCGACTAATCCTCCGCAGCAGGCCTCTGTCCATAAAAATACACATTCACGAGTTGGACTTAAAAGAAAACAGTAAATCCTTTTTTGGACAGGAAAAGCCTAACAGGTGAATCTTTAACAAATGCATTTCTACATTTCATTTGTCTCTGTTGACGTGTCCCTGGTTCTCCACACCCTTCTTTTTTTTTTTTCCTGCTTTGTCACCTTTGTGTTTTTATTTCATTAGAGATGCGTACACCATAACTGGTCCAGGCAGTAAAATGAACAATTATAAAATAGATTATGAAGCAGGAGGAATACCAGCTCTAAATTCACAGTACTGTTTGTTCTTTGAGTCAAAAATAAGTGATATGATGGAATAGTTCCAACAATATGAATTACAAATGCAAGTTTTTTTTAAAGTGCTTTGTTTTTCTGTTGCTGGTGATGAAAAGTCTTTGTTTATCAAGCCAAATCCTTCCGCTATCAATCAGTGGGAGTGTTTATTGAGTTCAGCTGGCCTACTTTAGGACTGCTTCCATGATCACACAGGGCAGAGCTCATGTTCTAAGATACATGGGCCAGTCTTATCTCATGTGATTCTCAGTTTCCGTGCCCCCGTCGTCCACGTGCGTGTTGTGGCTTTTTTTCTTTTCTTTGCCCCAACCCTGAGCCGACAAATTTATGTGGGAGCGTTTCCGTTGATCAGCAATCCACATAAAGCACAAGGATAGATAAGACATACCATAGCTTTTGTGTTATTATTTCATATTTATATTGTAGTTTTTTTTATGTTTATGTTGTAAAACATTGTCTCACTAGCTCACAAATGTGTGATAATGTCTCCAAACAGGACCTGAGACCCAGATTGACCCCTCTGGACTCTCTGCTGTGTGGAGCATTCGCTGGAGCTGTGGCCAAAACCGTCATTGCACCTCTGGACCGCACCAAGATCATTTTTCAAGGCAAGACAAACTCTCAGATCTAAGGTTTACACTTGGACGTTTTACACTTTCCTGTAGACTGAACTAATGTTTTGTGTCCGTACCAGAGTTTACACCTCAACTGTTGTGGACTAATCCTCTTAGTAGATGTTTAGCCTACATGAGACGGTGTGTCTCAACCCTGTGGTTCACTGTGCCTCTTGTTGTTTTTCAGTGTCTTCAAAGAGGTTCTCGGCAAAGGTGAGTTTATTTATCTCTCTTATCTGCAGAACAGGAACCGATAAGACACAGATTTTCATCACGTTATGTGTACCTGCAGTGATAAGCAGGGCAATTGACTGCTCAAGTACAAAACATACTGAAAGTTATGAACTCTTGCGTGACTGTTTATGCACACCGGAAGTTTATTTTTCAAGAATATTTGCTAAAATGTTAAAGGAAGTTCAATTTGAAGCAATAAGTAACAGTTTATAGATTCATAATGAAACAGTGAATGCTTCTATTTTTTCCCCACTTCTTTACTTATCTAGCCTTACAAAAGCTTTAACATTTGTACCTTTCATACAAAGTTGTGTTTGAATATATTCAAGCACAACTTTTGTGTTATCCAACACAAAGGTGTTGGATAATTCTGAAGTGGAAGAAAAAAAAAAGAATGCATAAATTTAAGAAGTATTTACAAATAAAAACGTGAAAACTGCTCTGTTCACTGCAATTTGGTTTCCAGTTTTTAACAACTTTGCGCATCAAGACGCTCAACTTAATCACTTTTTCCTGACGTTGTTTTGGGGCAGAACTGTTTGTGACCACATGTTAACAAAGGTTCTTTACAAACCTTATTATGTAACGGCAAAATATCAGACGTGCTAAGCGGATAACGCGTCGAATGTTACGTTGTGCTGCAGGAGGCCTTCAGGGTGATCTACTGCACGTACATGAAGGATGGATTCCTCAGTCTGTGGAGGGGGAACTCTGCCACCATGGTGCGGGTCATGCCCTACGCTGCCATCCAGTTTTGCTCACACGAGCAATACAAGAAACTCCTGGGGGGCTACTATGGCTTCCAGGGCAAGTGAGTAAAGACTTAAAGTATTTTTTTATTGTGATGTTTTCATGTTTTAAGTCACACGATGGCACAAACCTTGTGAAAACGTACAGCTTCAGCCGAGTCAGCATGACTGTAGCGACCGGGATGTTAGCATTTAGCTTATACCAGCATGCTTGTAGCTGTGTGGGATTTACTTTATGTTCTTTTAAGTGTGCTTAAAGTCAACTGCTTTTTATTTCAGAGCGCTGCCTCCTTTCCCACGGCTACTGGCGGGTTCTCTGGCCGGTACGACCGCCGCCATGCTAACTTACCCCTTGGACATGGTCCGAGCCAGGATGGCTGTCACTGCTAAAGAAATGTAAGGACCTCCAGAGTTAAGCTCGTCTCTAGCAGAGGACGAATTTGTCCGATTTTTATAATGATCAGTTAGTCATTCCTGGAAAAACGGTCAACACCGTTCAGTATACGGGCCATTTCTGACAGGGTTGGGTATGTTAGGGATCCAAATGATTGCATTATTGATCTGAATGCTGGGCGTTTAGGATCATATGGTGTACCCTCTCTCAGATAATGTCTGGTTTGTTCGTTATTTTGAACCAAGTTTCTTTATCACGTAATTATATTTTTTGAGTCATTAATAAACTTTTTTTTTTTTAAACTTTTGGTTTAGATCCACACTCAACATTTATTGACTTTGGATATAAAATGGGGTGTTCTGCAGATTTCTTCCATCTAGGGACCCTTCATTTCATTTACGTCTCTTCCTTTTAAAGGAGTTAGATTTTTCCTGTAGCTTTGAAGTGATCACCATGTGTAGACTTCCAGAGTTCATGACGTGATCAGATAATTTATAGCTTAATTAAACATAAAGTAACTCATGCATTCAGTGCTGTATATCTTTAGGAAAATGTTGTAAGATCCACATAAATCTTGTGAAACTACGGTTTAAAAGTGCCGTTTAAATTTTGCTACAAAGTCAAATTCAGAATTTGAGTTTTAATTTCACTCTTTGACTTTCAGTTTGGTGAAAAGAGGAGTTCCCTCTAAATCTCTCTTTGCTAACTGGACTATGTTGGGATTGTCTCTGTTAAATATGATGTGGGTGGTCTGTCCTCATCATACTGTCTATCACTTTGAGCGTAGAATCCTTTACTGGCTCCAGGAAAGACTTTTCTTACTCTTGATTAATGCTTATGTCACCCTTACATAAATAAAAAACAAAAACATGCTAGTCTTTGCAGTTGTTGTGACTTTGCATTTAATAGAAAACTTATTTCTCAAATTTATTTCTGTTTGTCTTTTCCAGGTACAGTAACATCATGCATGTCTTTGTACGCATCTCCCAAGAAGAAGGTGTAAAGACACTGTATAAAGGTTTCACTCCCACCATCTTGGGTGTTATCCCATACGCAGGGATCACGTTTTTTACCTATGAGACCCTCAAAAAGCTCCACGCAGGTACTCGCCATTTCTCTGTCTTTGCATGTTTGGTTTTAATTAATTAAAGTAAGATTGGTAGATAACAGTCAGTTCCAACCCTACCATCTGTTTTACCTTAGACAAGACGAAGCGATCTCAGCCTTACCCTTACGAGCGCTTAGCGTTTGGAGCCTGTGCGGGCCTGATTGGACAGTCGGCTTCGTACCCTCTGGATGTTGTGCGCCGGCGCATGCAGACAGCCGGCGTGATCGGCTCCTCCTACACTACCATCCTGGGGACCATGCGCGAGATTGTGAAGCAGGAAGGCATCAGGCGTGGACTGTACAAAGGCCTGAGCATGAACTGGGTGAAAGGGCCCATCGCAGTGGGAATTAGCTTCACCACGTTTGACGTTACGCACAACTTGCTGCTGAAGCTGCACCAGATGGGCTACTCCATCCACTGAGCCAGGTGGGTGGGGCTGAAGAACGGTAACGGAGGGAAAGTACAGATGCGACCTGCATGAGGAAAGGGAGCGGAGCCCGTTTCGTGGCTGTGACGAGCCTCTGCTCTGTGCAGGACCGTCCCCACAGCTCACTCCTGTTTCCTACAGAGGATGTCAGAGACGCGAAGAAGCCGACAGGAGATCTGTTCTGCAAGGATATGCATTATCACAAGCTTGGCCTAATGCAAAGGGATCTCTAGCTTTGCAGAAAGGCACAAAAAAAAAAAAGTTTTTACTATCATGAAATGGTTAAAACATGTCTGAGAAACATGGTACCACTAGAATGATAGATGGCAAAGGAGCTAAATCGCACTTTATCAGAATTTCCCCTTCTGTTGATCCTATTTAATCAAAAACAAATCAGATTGTTTTTCATGGGCTTCCTTTTATCTTTTTTGTACAAGAGACATTTTTTTTTTAGACTTTTTTTCCTATGGCACAGCATGTGATGATGCATGGTTATGTGCAACTAAAGACAGATTTAGCAGGTTTAAATTTTATGATGGTGCCAGTGTGGATTTTATTTCCCATTGAAAGGAAAACAATTGATTGTGACTATAAAATTTTCACTTGCCCATTCATCCAACACCGTGTAACTCCATCTGTGTCTTAGATGATCGTAAGTGTTGCTAATCAAACTTATTACAAACAAAAACATATGAATATGAAAGGCTTCAGTCGGTATGCAAAATTATTGCGATTTATGCATTTAAAAAAATTTTAACTTTTGTTTTGCTCACATTGTTGTATAGATTTTTTCAAAGCTGTCACTTGATTGTATGGCCTGTCTTTTTTTCAGTTATAATTTTTATGTTTCTGCAGAAGAAAATCATGCTTTTTGCCACATTTCAGAGGGATTTATTTGCCCAAAGACGTTTACAGTATGATGACCGTGCAATAAACTGTTTATTCACAACCTTTGAGCAATGTTGTGTTTTGTCCACTAGATGGAGATGCTTGATAAAAGAAGATAATGTTGCCGGAGACGTATCAAACAAAAGGGGAAGAAATTTCAATTTTAAATATTTTTAAAACATCAGAATTTTCAGTCAGTTAGAAGATTTAATTTCTTTAAAAAAACGGAACCCTCTTTTTTTCTTTGTTTTTTTTTAGAGAGTACTTATTTACTTTTGTCCCAGTGTTCTCTTTTACTAATTATTATAATTTTATGACACTTAATATATGGCTACAGCTTGTTTAAGAGAATATATGTTTTTTTGATAACCGTACAGATTTAAAACGCACTTGGAAATGTTTTCTATCTCCATGATTTCTCCTTTGTCACTAGATGGCGGCAGGGAGCAGCTCCACCCGCTCGTGCAACCCGGTACCATTAACGAGCTCATTTACATGGCCTGAACTTGACCTTATGTCTGCCCATTGAAAACAGCTTTCCAGTTATTTCCCTCCCATCATTGATTGCGTTTTATTTAACGTTTCCTGCATTACTTAAACTGTCTGTGTTACTAAAGCAACTTTAACCTTATCTTTGAATCATAAAGAAATATGTTCAGCGTAATCATGTTGTAGCACACCTGTTAACATATTTAAACAAAGCAACGTTGTTTGTTTTTTTTTTTTTTTGCAAATCTATATTTTTTGGTATTCAAAATCTGCACCACAAATAATTTCATCAGCAAAATGCGATGTTTTTTTTTTACTCGTTCAGATAAAGCATATTTGTTTTATTTTTATAAAGCATTTATAAAAATGTGTTATAAACTCTGTATATATATATATATATATATATATATATATATATATATCCATATATCCACTGCCATCCAATTTTTTTTAATTAGGTGTTATCCAGTAACTTGGCTGTTAAATTCTAGTTTCATCACTCAATTAGCAGATATAAACCTTCAGTTTTTTTCTTCCTTTTTGTTCTTTCTTATTCACCACTCAATGTGCTTGAGCTGTAAGAGCATTGAACTCTGTGTTTGTGTGTGCGTGTGTTTGTGTGTGTGTGCGTGCCCAGTCTGCTGCTTTGTTGATTTTTATCAACCGAAACACCTTCTCTGGTGGTTGAATATCGTGTCTCCTGAACTCCAGAGCTCAGGATGGAGAGCAAATACTGTCTTACCCCTCAGTCTCGCCATCTTCCCCGCCTTCTTGACCTTGACTGAGAATCATGGGATACCCCTGCCAACCTACCCAGCCTGGCTTTGCAACAGTCGAAACAATGCGACTGGCTGGATGATGTGGTCGAATGGCGGGTGCCTGCGAGAGCGAGGAGGAGGCACAGGAGGAGGATGGGGGGGCCCTGAAACGATGTTTCTTGAAGGCGCGGTTGCCATAGGTAACCTGAATCTGTGCCAACGGAGGCGAGCAGACCATTTGCATGTATTCAAATCTTGCATGAATAATTCACTTTGAAGCCCCCGCTGGAGTGTGAGCAGACAATAGCCGCTTGCGCTTACACACACAGATGCACAGAACAAAATGCTCAACAGAAAAAGAAATATCTTTTACATAAACACACACACACATCACCCAGACTCAGGCTTGACGGGTGTGAGAAAGGTGAGGAGGTTATTGTGGGAGGTACGGATGAATAAAGCCTCTCTTGGAGGTGTGTTTGATCCTTAAACGTTGAGATAGTAACTGTTGCAGCAACGTTTTCCTGCATGTAATTACTGGCAATTCAAAGCACATAAGATGAGATCTTTCTCACACCAAACACTGGAGTGTGTAGAGACTTGGTATCTTGCTGTAATTTCTGCTCCACCTAACAGTAATTCTAATAATCATTTTTGCAATAAATGGTTGCTATTCATAATAAATTACATATTAAATAAACAATAAAATATTCTACTAGTAAAGTGAACAGACCTTATATAGGTTACAGCATAAAATGCAGCTCTGTGAATCATTTACTGTAGTGACACTTTAAATAACAATATGGCGTAAATCGAAAAATCTCACTAATGCTGTCGTTAAGAAATTATTTATTTATTAATATTATTATCTACACTTCGCCGAGGCAGGTTTTGATTATGGGTGGTATGTTTTTTTGTTGTTTTTTTTTGCCCAGGATGATATGGAGAGAGGGAACAACCATGGTAAATGAGCAGAGAAAGAATGAAAAAAACAACTGGGATACATTCGACTGACTACTTCAAATCCTTAGTTACTTAGGCCTTGTGCTTTTAGAGCTGAAATGCATTACTCTACTCAAAAAAAAAAAAGGAAAAAAAAGGAAATTGTTATTCCATTTATGAACATAGTAGAAATACATTTTTTCCTGCTCTCTTGGCATTGGGACCACCCAGAGAGAGAAGCTGAGGCGTAAGTGAACTAAACTGCTTCTCGGGGCCCCCAGTCTGGCAGAGGTTGGGGGTTCAAGAGCACTTGACCTCTGACGCAACATATAACTCTCCAAAGCTCCAAATTTGTTGTCACTTTTAAAAGAGAAATGTAATTAACTCAGTAGGTCGACAAAATGTCACATTTTACTATATAAAAGACTGAATATCTGGCAAATATGCCAGTACAGAGGAAAATCTCCATGGTTTGATTAAATAGTTATTAATTATGACGTAGCTGTCACTATTGTAGTATTTATATCGATGGTTCATTTGCAGCTTTCTTTCAGTGCAAAATTCACAACATGGACTGTATAAATCCTGACCTAATTTTTTGACAGCGACTAGAGGAGCTTTAAAACGGAGCTTCATTACTATTGATGTAAAAACGGGGGAATTTAGATAGTGACTCCAGTCTATGAGAATCTATTAATATTTATCTAGATTCAAGGTAACTTTATGTCAGACGGGTGTATTTTAGTTCCTAATGTTTTTGATAAATTCCATAATAAAATATATATATATATATATATATTTTTTCCCCCTAAAATGATTTTTTGCTTTGAAATGTATTTAGCTGTGCACTGGTTCGGAAAGACAAGTGCTCACACCGCGACACATTACATGCAAGAGCTGCCACTGACGGCACAGCTGCTGTACATATTTTTTCC
>NW_015112929.1:382109-383671 GCF_001443285.1 Poecilia latipinna | reverse complement strand
ACACACACACGCATAAAACCGTATGTGTGCTCTTGCTAGGTTTTCTCACTTTTTCAAGCCTTGGAGGCGGTTAACGTCTTCATTTGCATGTGGTCTTTTTGCATTTAAAGAGGGTACATGCATAGGTTGCCCGTGTGTTTGTGCCGCACCTGACATTTTCACCACTTGGCATTTTAAACAGATTTTAACACCCAATGAGCCGCGGCGTCCTCCAGTCTCTCGATCAGGTGAATCAGATGAGAGGTGCAGGGCCACAGCCAGCAGCAAAAAAAAAAAAAAAAAAAAGGGAGAAGCAGGGCGAAGTGCTGATTTGAGAACACGTGTCGGAATAGAAATCTGTGGCTGGACGGTTTGTTTTATTTGTCGAAACGTGCAGTGGCGAAATTATTCATTTCAACCTGGCAGTAAATAAGGTCAAATCATTGGCTCTTTTTGCCTGAGTGTGGGAAAAAAAAAAATGCAGACTCCTTTGTATTTCTCTATTTTTTACTGCATTGTAAAAGACAACTTAGTAGTGTTCTGCATTATATATTTATATATATATATTTTTTCTATGTATTTTTACAGTACTGGGACGTCCTGTTCTGCCGTCTCACTGAGCGTGTTTCCGTAAGTAAACACATCCATGGACGGTGGGTGGGAGTGCGGTGGGTGGACAGCCGAAGAAGAGCAGTTTGCATGAGAATAGCCGAGGTCCTGTGAACCTTCTGCTCCCTGTGTCCACATTCAATGGCATTACTGCAGTTAGCATGACAAACTAGACTCCAAGTTCTCGGACTTTTTAATGCAGCTCCCCCCCTCCCTCCACACTTCCCACCCCTCTGAACCCGACCAACGCCCCCCCCCACCACCACCCTCCCACATAACAAATCCTGAGCATGCACACAGAACATTCACAGTTACAGCATCCTTTATATTTCATTTCTGTCTCTTTAGACAGAAATGAAATATAAATTAAAAGTAGCACTCTTTTTTTTTTTTTAGTTTGATAAACTACATCAGCTTTAGTTCAAAAACATACATTAAGTCTGAATGTCATGAAAAAGCAAGTCAGTAAAATCCACACAGATATTTTCAAAAAGTGAGAATATGCCTCTTGATGAGGATCGTTTGTCAGATTAAAAGCACCTTTTGAAAATAACTTTTAAGCAGATATTATACCTACTTTTTATTAAGCCCACATTTCTGTATTAAAATGTTTTTTTATTGGTCTGAAGTATTATTCTAATCTTAAATGTTGCGTTTTCATCAGCTGTGGGTGGAGGATTATCACAGTTTGCAATAACATATTAGACTCACTACTGCATCACCAAATATGACTGATTTATTATCATTTCCTTCCACATATTATTAGCTGACTTTATAAAATGAGAAGTTTCCCATTTCATTTCCCTTTAATTATAAATTTGTTACATTTTGGCATGAAAATTTAAATCAGTAACTTTGTAGCGATTCGCTTCATTATCAAATTTTGGCACTTTTTTTTTTTTTTTTTTTTTTTTTTTCGTCAAAGGAAAAAAAACCAGGTTTTTTTAACCCCCCCCTTTTTTTTTAAAAACACC
>NW_015112929.1:356044-379075 GCF_001443285.1 Poecilia latipinna | reverse complement strand
CGATAACTTTTTAGTGATTCCCTCTAATTAAAAAATTTTGGGCTTTTTTTTTTTTTTTTTTTTTTTTTACGTACAGGACAGAAACACACGTGTCATTAAACTGCCCCTGTTTGTTATACAACCAGCCGGCTTTGTTCGTCCTGCTGTTGGAGGCCTTTGTGTTGTTAACGGACCAGGATGTAATTAGAGGCCCTCCATTTACAAACAAGCAGTTGAGCAATTACAAGACAATTAACAGGCCCCTGAGAGTTTATTCAGGTCAATAATGGGCCGCTCTTGCAACCGCAGGATTCGCCATAAATACACCGTGACTGGCTGGTAATAAATAATGCCGGGGTTGTGTGGAAAAATCTTTTAGATTAAATCAATCGGAATCGGATTAGTTAAAAAAAAGAAGAGTGGTTTTATTCCTTCTAATTATCTTAACATGGACTTTAAAGTG
The DNA here is from genome assembly GCF_001443285.1 of Poecilia latipinna. Classification (NCBI taxonomy): domain Eukaryota; kingdom Metazoa; phylum Chordata; class Actinopteri; order Cyprinodontiformes; family Poeciliidae; genus Poecilia; species Poecilia latipinna. The sequence goes on along the minus strand of NW_015112929.1, from coordinate 378,633 downwards.
GTGCCAGTGATGTAAAGACAAATGTTTCAACAAAGGCTACCGTTTTCCAGCTTGTCTCATCTGGACGGAGCGAACCCTGCTGTCAGACTGGTACACAGTATACGGAGTTTATGTGACATGATCCGTAACTCTATCTATAGGTGTTATGGTATCATTCCCACCATTAAAGAGGTTTTCCACCTTCCCCGTGACCCCCGCCTCGCCTCACAGGACACAGAAAACGACCTGATAGCAATGTCTTTTACTGTACAGAGGGGGAGCTGAGATGTGTGTGTGTGTGCGTGCGTGTGTGTGTGTTGCTGGTCACTCTGCGACGTTAGGGAGCGTCCTGCAAACGGGGCTTCTCTCCAGTGAGAGTGGGGGAATCTGGCACGGCCAGTAAGCATGTATATCAGGCCATCTCACGGCTGGCTGGACGCTCCCTGGGTGGCCCGCCGTGGTCAATACTGCACTGGTGACTGGACACACAGAATGGGATAATCTTGCTTTCTTTCGGGGGCCACAGTGCACTCACACAGGTCTGCTTTTTATGCCAGCTTGACCATGGAGGCTAGAGCTTGCCCGGTGCTGTGATTTCAGGTCAGGGCCAGTGGGGGTGGTGGTGGTGGGGGGGGGGCGAAGCCTGGACTGAGAGAGGGGACAGTGTTGTTGGGGACAGTGAAGGGGAGGGCTGGACGAGTCCATTTCAGCCAAAGCAGTGGAGCACACTGGGCGCACTGGGGCATCGCCTCCGCTGGCTGTTGCGAGGGGAAAACAAAAGGGGTGTGTGTGTGTGTGTGTTTGTGTGTGTGGTAATGAATGTGCATCTTTGTTCAAACTTTCCTTCAGCTCCAGCAACTCGTTTTAACGCCCCCGCTGCTCACGCACAAACACACATAATTGACACCCACAGATTAAGGCCTCTGTGGTTTGACTGTTCTCCCAAAACGTCCCACTCTACTGGAATATCGGGAAATATAATTTCCAACACCTTCATGTACTGAAACTGGGTGATTTTCTCTGAAATGAGACATTATGCTGGTAATTAATCACGTTAAGACAACAGAAACAAATTGTTTTCCAGGTCATATTTCTCCAAAGCACAATAAACTAAAGCAGAAGAACGAGGCTTTATATTAAAAAGGGGGAAAACTTGTTATTTTAACTTTAGCACATCGCTTTCTGTCAAACAGAAAGAAGAACATTGGAGCTGAACATGAAGATAAATTTTGAACGTGCATTCCAGGAAATGTATTTCCTGGATACAAAGAAACATCAGAAGAATAAAGAAAAAAGAAAAAAACAAACAAAACAAACAAAGGAGGCAGCAGCTTTTTATTTCACATTTGTATCAGTTTTATTTAAGATTTCAGAATATTATAACAGTAATCTGTGGTTCAAGAAAAAATTGTTCATCTCACAATCACAAGTGTTTTACAGCGCCCTTTTATAACTATTGGTAACAATGTGGAAGAAATATTGCTTTTTTTGCAGTAGCATAATCTCACACGAAAAAAAAAAAGAAAGAAAAAGTCAAACTTCAATTTAAGAAGAAATATTTTTACTAAGAAAAAGGAATGAACAAATTGTTTTTCTTTTACAAAATCTAAAGCGCTGACATTCTTCACACAATCCTCGCTAAATAGACCTAACTTAAGCATTGGATTATTTATATATCTCAGTATTTTTATGCCAATCTTGAAAGTGGGACAGAGAAGAGAATGTGTCAGGTAAGGCAGGAATTAACTACATTAAAATAACCAGCTGGGTTAACATGCCACGTCTGGAGTCTGGGGAATAATGGAAAATGTTAAAAGAACTGAAACAGAGACAAACAAGGCTGAAAGAGGACCAAAGTTGATCTTGTAACCGTGAAGAAGCTGGTAAAAGAGGTGAAATAAAATCTCTAAACCTCGATGAAAATAGCAGCATATTTTTGTGTGTGTGCAAGAAAAAAAAAAGAAATTGTTTTCAGGCTTTTTACTTATCTCTATCAGCCTTTAAATGTGTAGGGTGCTGTATCTATAAATGCTGTTTTTTAGGGAAAAGAAAAATAGAAATGCAAGTTTTATTTTTAGCAAAGTCTTATTGCACAATTTTAAACATGGCGGACTGCAATTTAGGACAAATCTGCAGAATAAAAGCTGATAAAAACAACAACAACAACGCAACATTGGAAAAATTCAACGTTTAAACTCACCTTTGGCAGCGGCTCCTTTTTACCTGATGTCTTAAGGAAAAGTCGCAGATTATCTGCCCCCAAACAGGGGAGCTAACTGATCGTGTGGGTGGGAAACTGGAGCAGGCTAACCGTGTAGCTAGCTAAAGGAGGCATGTGTGCTGTCTTATTTTTTTAAGGCCCAACGTTGAGAACGGGCCCATTGTTAATCCTCATGATGGCTTTTCACTCGACTGCTTCTGCAAAGGCATAAAATATGGAGAGAGAGAAAAAAATTGATCAGTTGAATAATTCCAGAAACTTTGCAGAGCATCTCGACGTTCTTTCCAGATGCTGAGACGATTTCTTACACAAATGCATGAGCAGATTGATGTATTTTTTATTTTTTTAAACATGAGACCGCACAATTTCTGAGTTCATATCATTAACATCTCTGCACATGCGTCTGACAGCCGGGAGCGTGTCATCGCCCCAGACACTGTTAACGTCAACGGCAGGAGGAGGGGTGAGCCTGCACGTTTGTTTGTGCGTCTATCAGCTGTCTGCATCAATGCCGTGTGCGACCCCGGAGCTAGCAGACAGCCAGGGGTTAAAGGTCAAAGCGGAGCCTGTCTGGGCTTCCTGGCTGACCCCAATGGCTGCGAGCGCTGGCGTTCACTCACATGCAGAAAACCGGGTGCTTTCGGGGAGGGAGGGCCCGTTCAACCGTCTACCAGACTAATATCACCTTTGGGATTAGGATCCAGACAAAAATAAATTGACCCCAAACCCCTCTCTTCCCACACACACACGCACACACACACACACACACACACACACACACACACACACAGATGCCAGATTTGCCTGGTCATAAAACAGGACTCGACCGTGCGGCATGACGCAGACAGACACAGCATAAGTGCTGAGTCTGAGAGGAACATCTAATTATCTTTTAGAGCTGAGTTAGAGGGAGGAGTGGAGGAGACCAAGGAGGTTCAACGGAGCCAATAACATGCAAGCCAACAGCGTAAGAGGTCGTTTTAGCCAGGATGGAGACAAAAAAATAAATAAATAAAATTCTGTAAGGCGGTCATTTAAAAATTGGGATCATTACATGTTAAGAAGGGAAAAAAAGTAACATATGATAGGTTTATATCTCTTTGGTGACCCAAATTTAGATTTTGCAGCATAAAATAGCCTGAAGCCCGACTTTGGTGTAAAACAACATCAGAATGCTTGTAAGAGAGAGAGAGAGATAGATAGAGAGAGAGGGGAGAAAAAAAAATCCCAAATCAAAGAGATCTCAGCTAAATGAAACAAGGAACAAAAGGTCAAAATCAGAGGCTGCCAAGCCATCGGGAAAACTCGCTAAATAAGCCGGGTGTTAAGCCCGCTAATCCCCCCGTATTATTGCAACATCTGTGAGGCCTAGAGAGGCTCTGTCGGCGTACGCCGAGACAGATGTAAACAATATCCTGCCTGAAAACGAAGAGGGTTTGTTTAGGTATCGAAAACCGCCGACGGTATGCGAAAAGAAGGCTGAAGTGACGCGGCGAATGTAAAGCAGGTAAACCGGGAGAGACGGGGGAGTGGGGAAGAAGCGATGGAAGTGAACGAGTGACAAAAGCTTGATGCAGAAGAGGTAGCGAGAGCAGGGTTTTTTTTTTTTTTTTTTTTTTTTTTGAGTTGTTGGGATACAGCTTGAAGGTGGCGGGGAAAAAAAAAAATAAAAAAATTGGAGGTGACAGCATCCCGGAAAGATGGCACACCTGCGGACCAGGCTGACGAGACGCCAGGGAGACGAGGATAATTTATGCAGAGAGAGTCTGGCACCCCGCGAATAGTCCAGAGAACTGAAAGTGGGTGCTAGCAGTGTGAAGGAAGGAAGAGATGGGGGGTGGGGGGGATGCTTTTTTTAAACGAGGGGGCTCAGAGGCTGCTCTTTCTGCTCGATTCAGCCGAAGCTGTCCGTCTGACGTCCCATTAAGGTTTGGGACAGGGCATGTGGAACTAGGTATTGAAGAGGAGCGGGAACAGGGGCGGTGGTGGTGGTGTTGGGGGGGGGGGACAGACACACACAGAGGTGAACGAGAGGCTCTTACCACCCACTCCAGTCTACTTCTTCATTTTGGCTATACGTATTAGATCCACAGAGCTGTATGTCTGCTAATCTGCATGCTAATTTCCTCTCATCACAAACCAGAGCCTCATAGAGGGCCGGGAACAGACACAAGCTACTCAGCTGAAGTCCGGCTGAACGAGAGGTCATAAGAGCGCTTCAACAGCCTGGCTGGTAGATCAACTCATCACATTACTGTTTTATGTTGTGGGAGCCCAATTCTGTCTGTCTAAACCTTAAAATGTACTTTTTATGCAAATGTCTTAACATTGTTGAAGGATTTGCCCTCTTTGATCAAAGAGCCAAAAAAATATCATATGACAGGCCAACACAAAGTAGTTCATAATTCTGCAATAAGCAAAAAAAAAAAAAAAAAAAAGTATTTTTATTTTTCCAAATTGTTTTACAAATAAAAATGGAAAAGTTGGGTGTGCTTTCATTTCTAGTCCCCAACTGAGTCAATACTTATTAAAACTTCTGATTAGAGCAGCAAATCTTCAGAAGAGTGTTTTGAGGAGGTTTGACCATTCTTCGCTGGCTGGATAAAAAAAAGCATCTGTTAGCATTTCTTCCTCAATTTGATTAAGTTTGAACTTTGACTGGACCATTGCCAAACTTTAACATGGTTTGACCTACAGCACTCCACACTAGATTTATGGTCACTGTTTTGCTGGAAAGGGAACCTTTTGCCCTTTAGACTTCCACTTTTCCATCAACTCAGACCCGTTTCCACAAAACGATACCGCCAACACTGAGCTTCACAGCAGGCCATGTATCCTACATGGCCTACGACAATCTTCTTTTGACTTTTTGTTTTCCATCACTGACTCTCTTCCTGAAACTCCTCCATAGGAGTAGTCATTTTGCAAGAAAAAAGCTGTGGATTCGATTCCAGACAACCTCCACCATCACTGACCAGTCCCTTGTTCTATGCTTTGCTTCATACAAACGGTCTGGACCCTTGTCTACTGAGAATCGATTACTTGACTCTGTTGGATTTTAAATTTTACCCAATCGCTAAAGTTCAGCCATGATGTTATGTCCCAATTCGATGCTACGAAGTCTGCACTACAAACAGCTGTCTCCCACTGCAAAGAAGGAAGTGGGAGAAATCCAATTCAATGGGAGAAAGTGCAAATGAAACACTGAAGGGAGATGAGAACGCAACAGCAAGGCTAATGACTGTCATTTGGTTTAGCAAAACCATGTCTCGTTTCTTTTAAACTTCCCAGCTATGTACCATTTTGTGTTGGTCTATCAACTAAAATCCCCATAAAACTCAATTCAAGTTTGTATTTGTGACAAAGTACAAGGAGAATGGATGCCTTTGAGCGGCACTGTACTGAAAAATCTTTTCCTAAGATTCCTTTTTCACGTAAAAGATTTCTGACACAAATGTATCAGCAGACGGACAGAACGGAAACAAAATTTCAAGAGTGTGACTTCGGGACTCTATCAGATAACACAATGAAAAGGTTAGCCACAGACAGCGGTCTTGACATGTACGAACATCAGCAGAGGCTGACATCAACCTTTAAAATCATGGAGCAGTTTTGATTTGAATGTGAGGAGACAGACTGTATGCTTCGTGCATTTGAATCCTGGCCAATTGCCAGGTAAAACCGTGTGCTTGTGTGTGTGTGTGTGTGTGTGTGTGTGTGTGTGTGTGTGTGTGTGTGTGTGGGCCGAGCAAGAAGCACAGCAAACAGGGTGATGTTTGGGTCCGGTGATGCAGGCGGACAGTTTAATGACAGTCATCGCCGTGAAACATACAAACCAGGGAGCACCTGGGCCCGCTCTCGGATGTACACACACACACACACACACACACACACACACACACACACACGCACACACACACACCATATGACACGTGAAGCTATATGTGTGATGTGTACGGTGTGGCGTTTTCTGCAAAAGACGAGCAGAGCTGGTGAAAATGAAAGAGAAAAATATCTTTTTGCTTACGACCCTGAGCAAAAAAAAAAAAAGAGTTTCAGGCTTTGCCTTCGACACGAAAGACGACAAATGGCGCTTTAAAAGCTGTCCTTTGCTAGCGCTAATTAAAACAAGTGTTAGAAGCACCACGGATGTTGGTCATGTTTCTTTAAAGAGCGGCGTGAAGTAAAGAGCCTTTCACTGGGCCGGCAGACACTGGGCCCTTTGTGCTTTTTTTTTTGTGTGTGTGCAGAGTTGTGCCTGGCTGTGTGGACTTGCATCTTATTCAGGAGCACTTGCTCAGGTCTGGACTTGAATTTGGTGCCCAAACAAAGACATAGAGCCACCTCATTAAAAAAACATGTCATTGGATCAGACCTAGGCTCAATTGTGAGATTTTTTTTTATTCCCCCCACCCCTTTCTTCCACCTACCATAAGCGACCGTGACTGTGCAGAGGGGTTGAATGAGAGGCCGGGTAGAGGCCCGGCGGTGGAGCGCCACGCCACATCCCTATGGGAACCTCCCCTTCACAGAGGGGGGTTGCATTTAAAGCTTTGTTGGTGTGTTAACACGGCTTTTTAAAACACCTCTTTATGGACTCGGCTAAGCAAACTGCAGGGCCTGGTTTTCTTGGGACAGAAGGAGAATGTGGAAGAAAAAAAAACAAAGAGGAGAACGAATCAGGGAGAAGAAACGGTTTATTATGAAATGCAGAGCCTTGGAAAAGTCTTCATCATTTATCATATTTTGTCATAACACTTCACTTTAAGCTGATGTTAAGATTTTTTTTTTACAAGTAAAATCTGAAAAGTGAAGCAGGCATTTATGCTAAGCTCCCCTGAGTCATTATACTTTGTAGAACTACTTTTCCCCACAATGTTTTGTTACTTTAGTCTCATCTAGATGGATTTAGATCTGGATATTGAATGAATCAGTCACATTTTGGTGCCACATGTGTCTCTTTAGGGGCTTTCAGTATTAAAAAAAAATATTGAACTGAGTAGCACATCTGAACATAAAAATATTCTTGTTTCAAAAGGTCAGTTTTGTATTTCCTTTTAGTTGTCGTCTTGTAATATTTGCATAAAGCTTTGAGGACAAAATGTCACTAATTATAAAAGGAATACTTAGTTTGGGGTTTTTTGGTCATTTTCATTACTGTTGGGTAACAAAGCATGCACTTTCACCCCCTTGCTTTCCATTTCCTCTTATCACAAAGCTTTGAAATTTGATATAATGTGATGATCTGTGTTTTCTGTGTAGCTATTTTTTGAGGTTTTGTGTCCTGTGTTCCCCTGTGAGTCTCTGCGTCTTCCCTGTTGATTGCTTCCCATGGTGTGTCTCTTGTCGGGTCCTCATCTAACGTCGTTTGTTCTGTCCCCTGTGCTGCCAGTGATTTTTGGATTTTCATTAAACATCTTTTTGACATCCTGGGCCCGTCGGCGTCTCCCTCACCACCTCACATCATGACATATAAAGGTTAAGTTCTTAAATATAACGGTTGATTACAGCATGTACTCGGAAGTTTTCTTCTAGGATTTCGCTCTACCCGTCTTCCCATCAACGACGACTTGCTTCCACGGCTCTCCTGAAGTTAAGCATCCCCTCAGCATGATGCTGCCACCACCAGTGGGGGAGATGACTTATAGGGTGATGTGCAGTGTTGCATTGCCAGCACCACCGCGATGTTTTGCTGGTAGTCCATTTTGACCTCATCTTACCTTTTCCTTCTGCTTCACTGTCATGCTCCGCTCTGTTTTGGTATTTTACATAAAATAAAAATAAAGCATATTAAACTTTAGGGAATGAAATTAAACCCTAACGAGTCTTCAAGGGGCATAAACAGTTTGCCGTGCAAGTCGTAATAAAGCCAAGTGTGAATATTGCTATTGTTTGACCCAAATAACTCGCCAAATGCGGATCTCAGGCAGAGGAGAGTGAACTTGGCTGCTGCTGAGTGCAGCACAACCCGGTCACTGACAAACTGCTCCTTGTCCCTGTGTCCTCTGACACAGTCAGGACACATGTTTACCCAGAGGACCACAGTCATCCTGCAGGTGAAACAATAGCTTTGTTGCGAGAATAAGCATGTGTTTTTGTGTGTGCGACAAACACGGCCCTGCTTGGGAAACCTGTGCTGGAGACTTAGTCAGTCTCCCAGGGCTTTCTGAGATGACAGCGGAACGGATGGCAGTGAACTTGAGACAAGTTCACAACGTTAGAGAGGAGGCAGAGCAGGGCAGCACAGCTTCCTTGTGTGCAGAAGGTGTGTGTGAGCGTAATGAGGATGCAACTCGGAGAACATCGCCATATGTGCGGCGTGTCGAGCTGCAGCGAGGAGCACCCACTGAGATGAAAATGTGCATGCACGTCTCCCCTAGCCTGCCCTCCCTTTCCCCCTCTCGCCATGCGTACGCAGCAAGGACCCCACTCATGCTGTCCGCTGAGTGCCTGATGAAAAAGCAAAAACGACAAAAGGGGTCCACATGGCTAAAGGCGAGAAAACGCACATTTGTTAAACAAAGGACTTAATAGGGGTTTCTCAGACACATTAGTAGGGGTTCACCTCGCTGTATGCGTCACCGGACGTGCTGCTATTTTCACTATCTGTAACCAAAAGGGGTGGAGGAAGGGGATCTAAAGGGGGGGGGGGGGATGTGCCTACAGCTGCCACATCCACACAGGCATGATGGTTTGCAGAGGGCAGAGAATGCATCTGAATACATTTGCATAGCGATGGTGGCATGTTGACAGAAGTGCTGCTGAGAACGCTTTGAGCTCATCTCTGTCCTCAAAAAAGTAAAGGAACGGCTGTAAGGAGGCTGCGCTGGAGGGGACGGCTGCTAAGAGCGCAGAAACCGTCACTTTTACTTCAGAAGAGTCAGGAGAGACGGCGCGCCTTTTCTGCTCCGTAGGAGGCTCAGTCACAATGGGCCTTCCTTATGGTAAAAATAGAAATAAAGTGTATGAACTGCAAACACATTCATAGTAAAAAAACAAACAAACAAAAAACAAAACAAAACAAAAAAGAACTATGAGTCCTGAAGCAAAATGTTGTGGCATGATGGTAAAAGCAAAAACAGCAAAACTGAATATGCATGAAGAAATGTCTTCATGCACAGATTCTTATAGTACGTATATTTATGTGTGCAGAAACAGTAAAGCCTTCAGATTTCAATCTGGGCGTCGCTTACTCATCAATAAGCTCCGGTCTCTGATTTCATTGTAGCTCCGGCTGCAAGTTTAGGGAAGGTGTTCCTCCTGTCCTCATGGAAAGCATTTCAACGGTTTTCTTACAGGACTGCCTCATATTTAACTGTTTCCGGTGCAGAACTGCTGCGTCTTGAACGCCGAAGAAAAACATCCTCACAACCTGATGCTGCCAAAAAAAAAAAAAAAAATGCCCATGTTCAGGGCGGTGTGTAGTTTTAGTTTTTCACGGCACATAACATTTTGGATGCAGGCTCAAAAGTTCAATTTTAATCTAATCTCAGCAGAACAGCTCCTTTCACATATTATCCGTCTCCTGAATTATTTGTGGAAAACTACAAATGTTCATTTTAATGTTTTTGTTTCAGCAGTAAGAAATACTTTTGTCCTTTTGCTACCCTTCCATAAATGCCAGATAAAACAGTCTAAATATAAAAGAATGTCACATAAAAAAAAAAAAAGTTTTACATTCTGTACTCATAAAAAAAAAAAAAAAAAAACATTTAAAAAGATTTTAATCAAATGTAAACCTGAGCACAGCCCTGGGTGAGGAGGAGGTTTTTCCTCGTGGAGAAAGTCACTTTAATTTTGAAAAGCAAAACAGGAAGGCAGCAGAAGGAGCGCCGCGATAAACCTCTTGCAGATATAGTCAGCTAACGAAACCATCCTGTCAGATCATTGCCTGAGGAGAGCAGGAGGGGGAAGGAGAGACGGCAAGAAGGGGAAGAGAGCAAAACAGGGGTGAAAAGGGTCAGCAGGGAGGAAGGCTAAACCCCAGAAGCAAGCAAAAGATTGTGTGTGTAGTGCATTTATATTTTAGCATGCGTGTGTGTGTGAGTGTGTGGGTGTGCATGTGTGTCAACCCCAGCTGGGCAGACATTTACTTGACATGCTGATAGGGATTTAAGCAGTGGGTGGGTGGTGTATCTGACCAAGGTGAGTGAATGAGCAGAGAAGGGGAGCCTGTGGGGATCGGAGGATGATAGGAGGAGGGGGCGGTGGTGGAGGAAGCAGGAGTGTTAGGGATTTTTTCTCCTTTTTTTAAATTTTTTTTTATTTGGACCAGAGGGGCTCACAAAACTGCTGTTTCTAAGCTTGATTTCAGAGCGAGTTGAGACGATTAGAAGACGGGGGCAGAAACGTGCGGGGAAACGGGGACGAGGTAGGTGGGTTTGTGTAGAGGGGAAACCCCTCCAGGCTGTCCAGGAGAAGGGGGACTGGTCTATTGAGGTGATGAGGGAAAGAGGGTCCTTCATTCAGACGCTCTAATGAAGCATAAGTCCATGGCGGCGAATGAAAGCGGGCAACTGCTGCGCGTGTTAGCTTGGTGCCTGAGCTCCTCTACGTGTCTCTCCTCTGTTTCCCTTCCTCGCTTTTCCAAAACCCCGTCGTTCTCCTCTCCTCCCCTCGAGCGGAGCGGGGCGTCCCTCCTCTTAAAGGGCTGTTGATTCTCAAACGCAACGTGCGTAGTGAGCGTCAACTCTCAGACTCAGCTGCTGAGCGATTTGATGGAAGAACCAACCAGATTTCACCTAAAAGGAGCCACCGAGTGATTTTATTAAGACTATGTGAGAAACAACAAACCCTATCAGTGATCTGAATTGTAAATTCAGATCACTGATCACATGGACAAAACAAAACAGACCGATCACTGAACTGAAGAGAACCTGAGCACAAAAACCCTCAACACCAACAACTATGAAGCAGAGAAAATAGATATTTGAATCGCTCTGATCAGAATTTTGCGACAGATTTCCAATCTGAGGGTTTTTATAAAGCTTTTACCTGGAACTCTCTTCAACAACGCTAATACAGGAGCATATAAAAACAGTTTGAAACACCTTTTACTACCCCCATGCTATAGGGGGGAAGTCAATATTTGTAGTAGGAGCAGGGTTGCAATATCACACAAAGTGTGTAAGGAAGAAAAGTCACTCTAGAAGAGAGTTTGCGATTATTTCCAAAGACAAAATGATTACCTGAGTTACTGGTTAGCATAGTTAGTGATACCGATATTTTATTAGTGATAACAATCTGATAAAATACCGTTAAATCGGAGAATTTCAAAAGATTGATGACATTTGAAAAGCTGAGATTGAAAGGATAAGACAAAGCAGCCTTCCTGGTATCACACAGCCTAAACCACAGATACGTCTCAACATGTGGTAGAAAATAATTTCCTTTCAATGAGTTGCATTTCTCTGCTTCCTCTAGGTTTATTTTGAAACACCTCATTGTTACAAAATCACTTAGTGACAATAACTCTCTTCCGCACTGAAGAGAGTTATTGTCAATGTGACTTGGTAACTCGCGCTTATGCATAGTGGATTTACAGACTAGGTAAAAACAAACAGTTTTTGTAGTTTCCAGTGGTCACCAGATTGTGAAATTCACCCTGGAGGAGCTGAACCTCCTGAGGAAAGTGAAACAATCACTTGAAACCAGCCTCACGACCTTCTGCAGGACCGTGGTTGACGGTGTGTTGACGCAACGCATTTAAATGTGGTGTTCCTTGTGTGACATGGCAGACAAGAGGAAAATGTGGGGCGATGAGAAGGTCACTGGAGTATCTCTGCCCTCTTTCCATGACATGTCTTAGAGGCGCAGAAGGAGTTTTGAAGTGCCGCCCTTCAGGCGAGCAGCAACTCACCAAAATGAGAAGCAGAATTATCAAAGTCCAAAAAAAAAAAAAAAAACAGCCTCGCCCTCTAAATGTTCAACTTCACATTTTCAATCTTAACTTGGACCCATTTCATTTATCTCTGGTTTCTGTTTTCTAACTGTTTAATTATTTTTTTCCCGCTACTATGTTTTAAATCCCAGAGAATCCCTGTCTTATTTTGTTGTCTGCAAATTAGCATGCGATGAAATGCCAATAAATCGATTTAAAAAAATCATTTTTTTTTTCAAATCAAAGATCCAGTCAAAGCATTGAAAAGTGATGCATGTAATGAAAGAGCTACATGTCTGACGGAGGCGTGCACAGCCGATGGACCCTGAGCCGACATGCTAAATTACAGAAGGCAGCAGACTGAGACAAACAGGAGGGGCTGTCAAAGCGTCTGACTTGGTTTGACCGTGTTCGGTTCGGTTTGGGGGAGGTGGGATGTGTTTGACCGTGGGCTCGACCGGGCTCAGGCTGAGGGGACTGGTTTCTGGGACGATTTGGCCCTTTGGCCGACTGGAGACTGGCCAAAGGGCTGACTGAAGGGGGCTTGGATTCCCCTCTTTACCTCCCCACTCTGCTCATCCCCGGAGCGAGGCAATAAGAAGCAGCTTATAAAATAAGCAAACACAGAGGCAGCTTTCAGACAAGCCAAACAGTGAGCGGCAGACTGACACCGCACGCCGCTCTACGCCGCGACGACGACCCCCTTTGCCCCCTCCCCCTCTAACCTTGACCCTTGAGGTCCTTCTTAACCTATTTCTGAATGGAAGCTGGTGCAGCTGGGTGTCTAGCTGTGAACTAATCACAACCCCCTCCCTCGCCGTGGAGCTTGTTCCCACGCCTCCTCTGACCGAAGCGCTGTCTCTTCATTTGAATTGCCGGGCTTTAATATTTATGTGGCCGCCTGTCTCTGAGAAAAAAAAAACAAAAAAACACCATAGTGAGCGGTTTAAAATAAAAATAATTTTTCTTTTCGATTAAAATTTGGAGGCTTTTTTTTTTTTCTTTCTCTTTGCTTATTCTAACATGGCAACGTTCCTTTCTGGTTTGTGCCTCAGCTTCCATCTGCCAGTCTCTCTCCATGGCCCCCAATAATCTATTCAGCCTGAGCACACAAGCGCGCCGTATAATGTACACGCAACAATGTGAGCGTGAAGGCTCATGCACGTCATCCGGCGGGGGGTTCAAACCCCGCCACCACCTTCACATTTTCATTACGACCGAGTCCCGGGTCCGTGTCGCACAGCAGCATGGCCTTTTGCTTGGCGAGCAGGCGGTTTAATCACACATACGGCACTACTCCATTTTCATTTCCTTTTCATACAGCCTCCATTCCACTCCAGCTTCATAATTCTCCCCCCTCGGAGCTGTCTGGCCCATCTGAGTGTTTGCAGCCTGTTGGAATGACATAATCAGTGACTTGGATAAATGCCTGACTGTTTTTCCCTGAGTCTATAATCAGACTTGGGGGCTCGGCGTTGGAGCTGCGAGGAAAGCGCGGCAGCCAACACTTGATTCGGGAATTACTTCCTAAGATGGGTAGTTTCACCTAAAGAATGTGCTCAAGCACCAGTGAAATGAAATGGGTTTGGTCTACTATGCATCATGTTGGTGGTGCTAACCCCTATATATATATATATATATATATATATATATATATATATATATATATATATATATATATATATATATATAAAGTGATATTATCCAAAAATAAAGCTTAACATCACGGCATAGAGACACAAATGTAAATGATATTGAATGATATCGGATCATTTTTTACTGAGTAAAAAAAAAAAAAAAAAATTTTATCTGAATTTTAACTTTTACCCTCTTCACTGTAAAAGTTGCTACAGTTAAAAGAACAGTCATAGACGACCATGTTGGTTAAAGGAATGCGTTTTACAGATTCATACAAAGCAGCCCTCATCCACATCACCCCCACACAAAACCACAATATGCAGTAGATGTGTGCATAATGATGAGGGGAATAATATTGTCACAGCCCTTCCCTTAAAGGCAATAAAAAACGCTGTGAGAGAATAACAGGGCTGCTGTCTACTTTATAAAGAAATACCTGAGAGCATAAAACGTGGCACGGATGTACAGTCATATCAGTAAATTTGAATACTGTAGAAAAGGTAATGCATTTAATTAAATCAATTCACTAATTGCCCTTTTTCACTAGTGCCCACTCAGGTCAGCTTGAAACGGATTATACAGCTACGTGGTACCAGTAGGTACCGGTACCAATCCCTTTCCCAGTGCCTACTCAGCTGGGATTCCAAGCATGCCATGTCGGACTGAAAACGTGATGTCAGAAGACTGTTGGTCACTGATTGGCTGAGGAGCTGAATCATTGGTTGCCATTTCAACAATTCGATCATCCTTTTCTACAACCTCACAACAGTTACAGGAGGTCTAAAGGTGAGAGTCTGTATTTTAAAGATGTTACACAAAGAGGCCGCTGAAATAAGATGCTAATTATTTTCTTTTGTAATTATTTTGTCTGTTTAATATGCCAACTTGTTTCTGTGAGTGATATTGCAACGAAGGACAGGCCCTAGCAGAGTCACGACTTTAATCTCATTGAGAGTCTGAGGAGAGAGTCTAAAAACTAGGAGGACGAGAAAGAAGTGTTTCAACCATAAAGACTCATAAATAAAGATAAACTGCTAAAACACAAGACTTCAATGCCCTTAAAGATATTTTACACCAATTATAAATCATTCCAGACATGCCACTTTCAACAAAATGTCAACTTAAAACAGATCAATTATTTTTCTAAGCTTCTACTCTATTTTATTCTTTTATTACCTTGTGGGAGATGCCTATCCCATCTTCTATTAGAAACAAACTATAATATAAAACAATAATGCTAATCTAAATCTCCCAGGGATGTGCTGTAATATGAGCAGAATTGATGCAAAAATGTACTTTTTTTAACACGCGAATCTGACTCTGTGGGATTTGAGTGAAAAAAAAAAAAAAAACTAGATCCCTTTGGTCTCACCAGTGGGAAGAGAGATGTGCGAAACAGCCCAGGATGAATTGAGTGATGGCTGTAAATGCTTTCAGCAACTATTACTTCAGAGTGTGCACCACACTCAATCAATACCTAAGCAAATAAAAAGCAAAGGGGCAGACAGAATGAGAAAAGGTGCAGTGGACTGGATGACAATAACGCGCACAAATGAACACCCAACACTCAAGTCGATCTGTGAAAAATATGCTTCAATATTCTTGGTTTTACACAACCCAAGAAAACCTCCCGACTGTTTGTGGCTCGGTAGCATTCAGGCGCTTTCCTCTTGAGCGTGAGGGTTTACGTTTTAAAACAGAAACACATAAATCATGTCACGGTGAAGAGATTTAGCAGAAGATAAACATTAGCAATGATAGCAACTTAAAAAAGGTGATGAGACCCAAAATTAACAGCGTGGGACGCTTCTAGCAAGGATTTCAATCTGCAAGTTCCAAACTCCGACCGCCAAATATCCACCGTACATTCAAGGTCCTGAGACGTTGTCCACGTAATCCAAGGTGTGTTTGTCCTGCGCATGATCCGTGTATTGAATTATGAATAACTGCAGTAGCGCAGTCACACACACACACACACACACACACACACACACACACACACACATGGCCACTGTCATTAGCGTAAAAGCTTTCAGCAGGGCTCGGTGTTTGGGAGGCCCTCCTCCCTGCGTGTAAGTGTGAACAGGCAGGTGGATGAGTGAGAGCATGTGTTCATGCAGCTTGCATGTATGTGGTGATTCCTGGCATGTATGAGATTTTCATGACAAGCTAAGCTAAACTATAAATAGTGATGTTTCGTGGTGTTTACAGGATTTCAGTCAAAAATGTGTGATGGAACTGCTTTTAATAAAATAATAATAATAATAAAAACAATTGTTTTTATTGGTCCTCAAGCAAAATAACTATTTAGTCACCACACTTGTATGAAAAAACAATCTTACTTTTATTTAACACATGTAAGAAGAAGACACATTTTGAATAAATCTAAAGTGCCCAGAATACTGAAAATTTTTTGTTATTTTTCTCTTTCCAGGACGACAGAAGCAGAACAAGAGGATACTAGCTGATTAATTATTTGGGCCGCCCGCCTGCGTTTGGCTGCTTAACCCACAGCCACGTGCCGCTTATCAGCTGAAGTGTTCAAACTGTGTGAAATGAAAAAGAGGGATGAGCGCCACTTCTTCTCATTTTCACACCGTCACTGCCTGCGTTTATCGCAACCGGAAATGTTTCCTAAGAGACGCAAGCTCAAGTGAGCGTAGTGGCGTTTGTTCAGACATCTGACAGACAGTGTGCAGCAACAGTGGGGGGCTGGGGGCGGGGGGCGGGAACGGACCACGGAGCCAGTCAGAACTCTGGTAACTTTCTTTGGCGTCTCATCAATGGGCTTTAAACGTAGAAACGGCATGAAGAAGCATTTGAGCAAACAGTTTGACGTGGAAAGTGCAGCTTTGAACACATACAAAAGGTTGAATGAAGCCCTTTAACATCGAGACCAACATATTTACCGTTTGTCCATGCCATCTCAGAAATTCTGCCAACCGGCTGGCAATTAGTGATCGATCACATTTAGTAAACTTTTAATGTGCCAAACTTCCTTATTCCTTCTGTTTCATCCTTACCCACGGTTAATTATAACGTGTTGATTCTACACATCCCCTCCTTCCTCACCCCGACAAAGCAACACAGAGGACTTGAAGCCTCTCCAGGCTGACACACATTAGTTTAGTGTTGGCTCTTATTCTCCAACCAGCTCGGATGAAGCTCAGCTTAATTTGTGTCAGTGTGGGCTTATTAGACGGAGAAACTTGATTGAAGCGGCTCCGGTTCTGATAGAGGAGGCGATAAGAGGAATGAGCAGTCTACTTGAGCGCAGGTACCCGACAGCTGATAAGGGAAATCTACAGCCTAGTTTACAAGAATTTTTTTTTATTGTGGTCATGCTTAAAAAAAAGCATGACCACAAAGCATATTTGGATTGGAGTTGGAAAGAAAATACGTGCTCTTCAACAGTCGTAGATCTCGTAAGGACTGTTTGAATGATTCTCTCAAAATCGCATGCGCTAATTGTAATCGCTAACGCCTAGCTATAGCATACAAAGAAATGCAAGCTCAAGAGATAATGAAAGAAAGAAAAAAAGGATTACGTTTTAAGTGATCGAAAAAGTATGCTTCTTCTTTGTGTGAATTTGAAGCTAGCCTACTTCAGGCTAAGAGCAGATGCCAAACAGCAGGCCTTCAGCGTGGATGAGTAGCCGGGATTCAGGACCTAGACAATTCCCCAAATCAGCCCTTTGCACTAATTAGCAGTGACAGGTGAAAGCAGCCAGAGATTCCACAATGGAGCAGACAAATGCATAAACACACTCAACCATAAGCCACAGAGACACCCATACAAACATAAACACACATATGTCAAGGCGCAGCGGCTGCTGCGGAGGATCTACGAGAGCGGCTAACGCCACGTTAAAACCCATTAAGCACCAAGACATCCCCTGCTCCACGTACGCAGCCCGGATCCTGCTTCCCCTGCACTGATACCGCTGATCCCCCCACCCCACTCCGTGCTTTGACAAGGCGTAATAAAGCCTGTATGAAGTGCCGCATTGTGTGGGGAGAACACAATGTTGCATGCTGAGTGCTGTGAGAAGGGCGTACACCGGTGGGTCCCACGGCGCTGCATAGCACCGGGGCCTATAGCAAGGAGTGCCGAGCATGCTAATGAGGTCATTATGTTATGCCTCACCCTCTGCTTCTGCTTCTCCTTTACAGTGTGGGCTTTTTGCCTGTCACAGGAGGCAGGGCACCCTTGTGATGCAGCCAACCACAGATGTCACATATGGCACAATGAGGAGACACAGGAGCGTAGTCTCAGACGGAGGCGAGGTGCTGCTGCGTTTTTCAAGCTAGCATCCAAAGCGCTGGAGCAGCATCGGTGATTTGCATGCACAATAAGGTGAGCTTAAAGGGGGAAAAAAAAAAAAAATATCAAAAGCAGAGTAACAACATTCATTTGCTAATTGTTCCCGCTGTGTATTCAATCAGCAATCGGCCAGGGTTGCGTTTTCTTTCATTCCTTTCTACGCTCCCGCCATTATTTACAGCCGAGGGGGAGGGGTTAAGTATCTCGCACATGCAAAAAGCAATTACAAGATATTTGCATAGCCGTTAACAATCACGGGGCAGATGGCAAACAGCGGGCATTAGAAAAGGCGAGCGAGCGCCATCTTGGCTCGGGGAGACAGCAGCTGGCAGACAAGAAATCGGCCATTTTGTAAGCATGGGCCGCTGCCAGGCTGAGGCGTAGCGAGGCGCCAGGCTCTATCTGTGTGCCAGGAGATTGGCAGGAGAGGGGGAAATCGAGCTTTCATATCCTCCCTGGTACACGCAACCAGAACAAGCTCCTCCGACAGGCTGTGTGACAGCGCGATCATAGCCCAGGGCTCACTGAGGAGATCAGCTACAACACGAGGTGTCTGCTTTAACTTTAAATAGACACATTCCCCTTTAGGCAGGAATAATATTCCCTAATAACACACCCGGAAAGGAGCTAAACATTCATTTCTGTTCACAGCGTTCCTACGCGGTTCACACTTCCATACTTTTCCTGGCTTGCATTTCAGTGTGCTGGACATTCAAGTGCAAAACGTTGACTTAGTTGGGTTTTGTTAATTGTATTTTCCACAAGTAGTGAAAAAAAAACACAAGGAATCATGTTGGCTCTCAGTTCAGCAGAGTGGTAAAGTGAACTGATTTTAAAAAGCTATAACTTGGCTGGACTTGATTATCCTACTCTAAGTTTAGGTAATGCTTTTATTCTGTGTGGTAATGTAAAAAGAGAGCAGCGCAAAGCTTGTCTTAAATATAAAAGGAGCCAATTTAACCCTAGAAAACTTTACTTACAGTTTTATTAAATACGTTTTACTGACGCCTCTGGACCTTTCCTTAAAAACACGTATTAGATTGTTTGCTTGTTGTACGCGTTGTGGTGATTGCCAACTTTGCCTAAAAATCCAAGATGGCTACTATGTACCTTTTATTACAGTACAAAGCCTTTTTTTTGTGAATATGTTACAGGAAGTACAATGGTAAAAATATTTTTTTTAAAGAAAGGAAATATTTAATAGTCATACAAAAAAATAATAACCTAAATAACATTCAATACTTTTACTGGACTTTTTCTGGAGTGGACATAGGATAAAAAATATAAATAATTGTTATTTTTTAATTATCTAGTAATAGTCATACCTTGAATAGTAACTCAGATATCTTTAAATCCTGAAGACGTACGGATCACTTATATCTTAGTTGCAGTGGTAAGTGTATCATGTTTAGTGAATTTCCAGGATTAAATTGTTCTTCAGCTACAAAGATAACACCAATAATAAAGTTAGAGCTTAATTTGAATAAATAAGATTATGTTTATGACTACTGCAAATTGGCAACATGGAAAAGTAGCAATATCACTAAATTATATACATGCACTGCTAAAATTTTTTTTATAAAATCTACAGTCGAAATTAGAGTTTTCTAAACATTATTTTACGCGTCACGTTTTAAATCGTCGAGAACCATTTCAAAACCCGGATCTGAGAGGCCTAAAAAGTGGTGAGACAGACGTCATGTCGCTGCGTTTCAACAACAAATGCGTAAATCAAAATAAAACTCTCTTCATAATTTTAAAAAATGTACATTTTACCTCTTTTATAAATAAGAATTATGTCTCCAATCTCAATTATATATACTTTTTACTGCCTGTAGAGACCAGGAAAATTATTTTTGCCAGACGTTTCGATACAGTGTAGAAACCCTGTGTACAATTATGCCATAAAAGGATACATCAAACTTATACTCACCGCAAATGTCAATCTGAAGAGAATATCTCCAGGTTTTTTTGGGGAAAAACCTCAATCCGGTCCTCAAGCATGTACAGCACAAACTCTAGAAGTGGAAGTTTAGTGAGGATGCGTCTTCCAGGTGCCAGGTGAAGGCGTTTCTCTGCTTTTGCTTTCCTACGCTGAGTAAGAACTTGGCTTTGCATATGCGGAGGAGGAACCAGTCTGTCAAACTAGTGTCCTTTTCACTTGAGCCCTCATTCAATTAGCAGTCATTCACCTGTGCTGTCACTGGATCCGTTCTGCACAGCAGTAAGTGGACTTCAGGTACAATCCACCCCCCGTTCACCCCAAGACACACACACACACGCACACACACACACACACACACACAGTGAGAGAAAGAGGTATGAAAGCCTGAACCCGCCTTTCTCTCTTCCACCTCACGGATCAATACTGCACTGCCATATCCTCTGAAGGGAGCTGCTGTTGTGCGGGTAAGAAAATCTAAGGCGAAAAGACAGCTTCTGCCTGATACAGTAGATGAGAGGAAAAAGTTCAAATTGTCCTTTCATCCGGCCTCATGAGATCTTAGGAATACCGCGCGCTATACGTGCTTGGAAACAGTGCTGAGCCGCGACGTCCTCCGTAGCATCCTCATTCAGAAAAGGTAAAGGTGGAATGACTAATTGGAGCGTGGGAGCCGGAAGGAAAGGGACCCCGACGTCACGGCTCGCTCTTCAGCCGCTTCCTTGTGTGTGTGTGTGTGTCTTTGGCAAAGTTTTATCAAGCGGAGTTGGAAAACCTCCAGCTGAACCACACACAAGGATAGTTTCTGTCTCTTTTCATTTTACTTTCCTGCGCACAAGTGTGCATGTTCTGGCAAACACACTGTGATTAGGGCAGCTGCAAGGTGAGGGCCTTGGCCCTGGCCGGTGCTGGAACTCCAGGAGAGAGACAGAAGGAGAGTTGGTAGATAGGAGCTAGGAGTGGTGGTGGTAGTGGTGGTGGTTGGTCCCTGGGCTCTGAGGCCTGCAGGCGGTGTTGGGCAACCTCTGCTCGCCTCTCTCCTCGGTATTGATTTCTGCTGCTCCGCGCTGCTCTGCTCTGCCGAGGAGACTCCTAGCCGGCGGGAACGAGAGCTCGGCTCACCCGGCTCACCTGCCTCTTTCCTGGCCTAGCCTGCCCACTTCGCTGCAGCTTTTGGCTGGCCCCCTGTTGGGTCTTCGGAACCCCAGTACAGAGCAACTTGGCCCACAAGAGGAAGTAGACAGAAAGCCCATGGCGATCCGCAGCTGCGTTCACCTGCTCTGGGTTCACCCGCTTCGAACAACCTCCTCAAACTGCTTCCATCCTCCTCTTCTTCCATAATTCCACCCACTCTGGCTTCTCTTTTCCCTCCTCCACCACCTCCTCCTCCTCCTCTTCTTCTTCTTCTTCTTCTTCTTCTCAAGCTGCACACAAACAAGCACAGACAGTGATGGAAAAGGAAACAAGTTAATCTCAACTTTCAGGATATTTCTTTCCCTCGCTCTAAGTGTCAGTTCTGGTCTTTGATCAGCAACAAGTCAAGGGTGAGGATTTTGGCATCTTCTCCCAGCTGGTAATATGAACCTGCTAACCTTAGAGGGTGGAAACTGCAGAGAGTTAAGTGTGTATGGCAGTAACATATTGCCTGCCAACGTACTCTCAGCCATTAGAGTCGATGTGCTGCAGATAGCAGAATACAGCGAGAGTGGGCCCATTATAAAAATCACTACTGCATCAATCGAACACATTAAAAGTGTGGTATTTACAGGAAAAGCGTTTCTTCAACAGCCACAGTCTTTTGCTCTCTTTCTGGACCACAGGCTAAAAGGTTAAATACTGCCCTGCAAAAGTGAGGAATTTGCTTACATTGCAAACAAAAACTTCAGCATATTTTGGGGAGATTTTGTTGCATAATTGTCCACATAATTCCGAGATCACTTTAAAAAAATAGAGTTCAGCTTACTGTGATTTAATCTCAGTACAGTTACGAATATTGACGCACCATCAGAATCAAGGAGACCAAGGGACACAGCAGACGAGGCTGTGAAGAAGTCTAAAGCAGGGTCAGCACGCGGCCTTTTGCGTAAACTGACAGGCCAGACAAGGAGAGCATTAAAGATGCATCTGCGAGGCCCCTGGTAGCTGTGGAGGAATTTCGGAGTTTGACAGCTCAGTTGGAAAAACCACGAGCTCCACAAATGTGTCCTCTCTTTCTAAGCTGTTGCTAAAGACGTGAAAAGTCATGATTGCCTCGGGTCACGCAAAGGACACAGCAAGCAAGAGGAAGAAGGTGCTCTGGTCAGATGAGACCAAAACTAAATGTTTTTTAATCTATCAGCTCGAAGCTCAGAATGTATGGTAAGCCTTAGTTTTTTTTTTTGTTTTTTTTTTCATAGTCGCTCTCTACAGTTTAACTGAATTTGGGATACTTTGCAACAACTGAATGGCTAAAACTTTCAGTTGTTCAGTTGGGGGAGACAAACCCCCAAAAAGACTTACAGCTGTCATTCCAGCAAAAGTTAGTCCACGAAGCTACTTGCTAAATACAAATGCTTGCCACTTTCGTCCATCTATTATCTATACCCGCTTGTCCTTGCATGAATGT
>NW_015112929.1:342372-352785 GCF_001443285.1 Poecilia latipinna | reverse complement strand
GAATGTTTTTAAAAGGCCCTGTATTCATAAGGAAGAATAAAAGGCAGTACTGAAAGTTGACCGGAAATTTCTTTCTTGTTTGTGGCAGAGTGAGTGTGATGGAATGGAAATGTTTTGGCCAGGCCAGGGGTGCGCTATAGAAACTTTGCAAAAAAAGGAAAACATCTCATCTTTTGTATCATCTAGAGTTATTCAAATGGGTCCAGCAACTCTCTTCTTATGATAATAGCAGATGAGATGGGGGGGTGGAGGGGGAGACATTTCTTTGAGGATTCATGGCCCCATTGTGCTTCTCAAGAGAGAAAGGGCCACAGCCAAATTCAACCCCCCCGCCCCCCCTCCACGCCGCGCCAACTTGCACAATCGACGATATGCCCTCGCCAATGTCGCTGCAGAACCGAGAACAGGGGACGGGGCTGCGATCCACATCTCTCCACCCTTCTGTACGCTTTACTAAACGGACTTAAACCCCGTGGGCCAACTGCCAGGGGAATAGAGAAGTAAAGTGCGGACGCTTGGATTTGGTGGGCCGGGGAGGCTTTGGAAGTTGCAGCTTTCTGTTAAGGATGGGGCGGGGGTGTAGGTTGATGGTGTGGCGGCTGGTGGGGGGGGGGAGGTGTAGAGGGGGAGTTACACTGTTGGGACAAGGGAAGCAAGTTTGGGAGGGGCGGAGGCCGGTTGAGTTAGGGGGACATAGACGGGGACCCGGGGTGCGGCGTATGTCTCAGACACAATAATACTATTCATTGGGCTCAGACATGGGTGTTAACTCCCCTCTGACAGAGTACAATGGGACTCGACGGCATTCAGGCAGCCTTGGTGATATTGTTAGTTCAGGGCTGCATTCTCCCTGCCGCAGGATAGAGCGCCTGCATTGTGGCCGTCCAGGCAGGATGGATGGAAGGAGGTTTGAGAGGGTGAAAGGCGAAGAAAGAGAGAACAGTATGTCTGTCTATCTTTCAGTCTTGGCAGAGGGAGAGGGCAGAAGGAGGATGGGGGTGGGGGGTGGAAGGGCGTAAAAGTGAGGTAGACTTGGTGAGGAGGTGGGATTGGGGGTGTTTTTGCCCCTTGCCAATGAACTTGTTTGTTGCAAGGGGGAATAAATAAAAGTGGGGAACTGAAGGTAAAAGAAAACGGTCTGAAAGACTCGCTCAAACGGCTGAACGCGGCGGTAAACGGCCATTAAAGAGTGTGAGGACGCAGATGGAGGGCTGGAAGGCACGGTGGGACTTTTATGGGTCTGCAAGCGTCTCAAGAGTTTCGATACATTTTGTTCACGTGCATCACGAGGACGTGGAAGTTAGCTGCAGCTTCAGAGTCACACAGGTTGACAGGAATTTATATTGAATAAAATCTATATCCAAACTGCAGAGTCACTGTGAGCAGAGAAAATACTGGAAGAGAATCTAGTTGGGACTTGTACACAGAATAAGAATAAACTGCAGAATTTCTTTTTGTTATACTTGAGTTGCATAAGTATGTGAGAATGCTGGCCTTTTTCTCTTGTCAAACAAATCTATTTTCTTTTTTTTATTAAAACAAACTTGCAGAACATTTTGAGATCACAAGCATTTCACTGAATTCCTTTAAAGAATAAATGCACTATCACCACAACGCCTATAATAAAAAAAAAATGCGACAAAGGTTCTCGACAGATGAGCGGATCTACAGGAGCAGTAAAGACAGAACTGAATGGATCCAGAAAGCCCAGATTCACAAAGTAATCGAGTCAATTACTACACACAACACACGACACACAACACACGCTGACACACTCGGACCGAGAGTGTCAGAGCTCCTTCTGTCCAGAACAACCTGCTCTCATGAACAGTACTTTGTTTGTTTCCCCTCTGGTAAACTCTGACCAGCTGTTCCTATAGCAACCTTACTTCCTCGTTCCCAGTGCGAATGTGTGTTTGTGTGGTTGAGAAAAAAAAAAAAAAAAAAGAAGAAGAGGGAGGCAGAGAGAGTGAATGAGGTACAGTATGTAGGTTAGTGGAGGCTTCGCACTCAAAGGTCTTAATGCACAGGATGTAGGAGAGACCAGGGCACAGTCATGCACTACAGATCTTTTTTTTTGTTATTATTATTGCAAAATAATAGAAGGAAAATAATTTTTTTAAAATGTCAAGATTTTTGCTACAGCTGAAAACTCAGTGCAAGTTTCAACAACTCACAATCTAATTGTGATAAAGGTGGTTACAGTGAATCCTACAAGAATATTGTATTTAAATGTTGTTCAATATATTTCAGTGTAGATAAATAACTACTTATATTTATTTATTGCACCCTCCAACCTATGATTGATGTTTATGTTGTAATATGCAGTATATTTTTTATATGTGAAACCAAAACACACAATCAGATTTTTTACTTTTATTTTAGACATTATTTGTCATTTTAAAAACTCTATTTTAGCCATTTATTTATCACTTAGACACTTAAATAATTATGATTTATTTGCATTACAGACCACTCAAACATGCAATGAATGGCCTGATTATATATGTCATAATTATAGTGGTATACAGGCTGCTGAATCCTTAAGTTGTGGCTTAAGTTAAGCCACAACTTAAAGGTTTCTAAACTCCGTACTTAATTTAAGATTGTATGATATTATTGAAAAGTGTCTATAAAACCAAAGACTGGATTAAAAGGCTCCAACATAAAGTTTTTTATTTGAAAAACAAGTACAAATGACAGCATGTGTTTTTGCTGTGCTGAAAGACAGAGCTGGCCTGAGGCATAAGAGAACAAAGCAGCTGTTTAGGGCCTCCAGGCCTGCAGGGGGAGCCCAAACATATTTAATTTCTCACACATATTCTTTTCATAGTAAAGTGTTTAAACAATAAGTCAACTTTTAAATTCACTCCCTTGTTGTTTGAAATAGCAGCTTTACTAAGGATTCAAAATTTACAACTTACTTAATTTCAATTAACATAAAAACACATTGAAGATTTAAACAAATTGTCAAGTGTATTACATAAAAAGCACAATTTTTATGGCTTTCTTAGGAGAGTCATTGTTTTTCTACTCATTTTTCTTTTACTGTTTCTGTAGTTTATTTCAATTGTTGGTTGCCTTGACTGGGGTCACCTTTAAGGCACACTATTAATAGTTTGTAAATAAATCTTAACATTTTGATGAGGTCATGCTTTTCTTTAGCAAGGACAGAGCTGAGTACCATAGAGGAATAAAACTGTGAGAAGCTACAAAAGACTTTGTGTAGAGATTCACTTTCCAGAAAGACGACCACACACTAAAAATGCAGCTGGATGTCCATCGGAACCCATGGTCTAATAATAATAATAATAATAATAACCTTTATTTAACATACAGTCTCTTTTTCAAGAGGGACCTGGCAAGATAGCAGCGCACTGGTTACAACATTTGCATCCAACTAGAGGAATCTATTTGTTTCGTTTCAAAAGCATCAAAGCTTAAAATGATAAAAACAGTTAAACATCTGGTGTGGCTACAATATCCCAGACCTAACTTTAATACTTGTGGAAAGAACTGTGTGTATGTTAAATTAGGAGCGTTATTCCTGAACAGAAAGAAAATCCCAGCAGCCCAAAGTTAGTAGCAAAGAGCCGAAGGTGTGATGCTGGGTTTCCAGGGAGGCAGGAGCAGGATGGCTTATGGTTCTCATCAGGGGGCTAATGCCACTTCAAAGGTGGCTGGAGTAGTGAAGGTGGTGCCCTTTGTCCCTGGTAGGAGGATTACACCAGTCAACTAGTACAGACAATGCACCCCCCTCTAGGGAGGGGAGGACCAACCTGCTCTCTACCAATGATAGGGGCAGTCAACTGATCACTAACTTAATTCAGTAGCAGCAGAAGTAAGAGCAGGGAGGAAGGAAGATGCAGACGTTGAAAAAAAGCTGAGGAAACGAAAAGGCAGGGGTGATAAAGGGGGATAAAGAGGGCGGAAAAAGACAAGAAGAAGGACACGCTGGAATGAGAAGAGGCACAAAGTTAAAAAGAAAAAAAAGAGCAACGTGAAGCGGAGGAGGGCTGTGGAGAAGGCTTCTCTAGACGCAGGATTAGGAAAGAGGAGATGAAAGGATCAGGCCTGACACAGGACAGCGGAGATGGCCGGAGGAGAGAGACCAGAAAGACTTTAACTCCAAGCAGGCAAATCAAGTAGAAGAGTGTGAAAGGAAACGGGAGGAGAGCTCAGGTGTCCGTGACCTCGAGGCTCTGGCGGAGGAGTCACTAAAAGACTTTTTTTTTTTAAATTTCTTACAACAGGTGCACAGCGTGACAACTCTCTCTCTGTTTGCCATTCGCGCCACAGAAGACACGCCTATTGAAATCCAATGACAAATGTGACAGATAATTCTATTACTGAGGACTTTGGAGGATGTTTAGGGGACGGTTAGCGGACCCAGGTAGCATAGCTCAGGCTCGCCGCAGACAGATATGACTCTGCAACACTTAACAACAGGGATTTGGCAGCACCGTTGATTGAACATGCCAAATCCCATTTGTCGGAGGGCTGTGCGCTTTTGTATCGACACTCTGTAACCTTGTGGCTCCGTAAAAAAAGGAGACCTCGGCGTGATGGGGTGTGTGTGTGTGTGTGTGTGTGTGTGTTTTGGAAACGGCACGATCTGACGCCACAATCCCAGCTCCTTTCCAGCCTTCATCCATGTTCCCTTCGTTCCAGCTTCATGTCCTCCTTCCTCCCCCATCAGAGAAGAATGACAAGAGGGAGATAGAGAGGCTTTTTCAGCACCCCTTTTTTTTGCTTTCTCTCCCTCCCCTCCCCACTTTCTCCCTCTGTTTTTTCCATCCCCTACGGTAGAGCTGCCAGACAGGAGTGCTCAGCAGCTCTCCGAACGTTATTGATCCTGAGAGCAAGTCGGACAGGGAGTTGGTGTCTCTCCCTCTCTCTCTCTCTCTCTCTCTCTCTCGTTCTCTCCCTATCTTGCCTCCCTCCATCAGAGCTTCATCTCCCAACACAGTCCACAACTTTTTCTCTCCCACCTAGCCTGACTCCCTCGCTCCCTTCCCGCCTCTACTTCATTTATCAAGGTTAAGGAACTCTTATAAAAAAGGGAAGAGGGGGTCGCCTGGATGTTATCTGACTTCATGAAAGAAATCCCCTCGGGCCACTCCACAAGAGGAGAACGCTGTCTGCCAGGCCCAACTCTACACAAATACATGCACGGATGCAGAAAACATGAAGCCACACCAGGCAGCGGGGGCCACTCACACCCAAACAGTAAAACAGTGAACAGCATTTCCAGATTGGCACAAAACAACAGGGTGACCAGAAACAGGAAATATCTTAACTTAACCATATCCCTTAAAGGTAAGCATAGAAGTTTTCAAAACACAGATTTTCGTCAAGTTTAAAATGATTATGAATGTTGAAAAAGTTATAAACATATCCTATATGTCAAAGTAGTGCTTGGGTTCCCCTTCTTAAACGGTTGAAAACTGTTGCAGGTGAAAAGACTTGATTTTTACTGATCAGGCTCGTTGAATGTTTACAATTAGGTCACACAGGGCCATACGTTTTTTTCCTCATTTTTATTAATAATGTTTACTTGCATAAACACAAAAATCAGGTTTCAAATGATAATTTCATTTAAGAAAAGGGAAAAAAAATAGCTTTGTTTTCTTCTTGTTTTAAGCGACACTGGGTGGGTTTCGATCTCTAATGACCTGTTCAGCATTTCAGTCAGATTTAAGCCCGAACTTTAAATAGGCTACTCTAAAACTTTTATTTCACAATGTCCTGCTGCACAAACCAGCCGCTTTTGAGCCTACGGTCACAAGCTGATGGCCAGACATTCGTTTTTAGGATATTTCTTTTTTTTTTTTTGCTGGAGAGCTGACTTCATGGTTCCCCCAAGTACAGTAGGTCCTCTCGCCACATCACCATGTGTCAGACTGTGTGCGTTTTATGTTAGCTCTTATGGGGTACACAGTTTCCAAAAATTTGTTTTTGTCAAATAAGCATGTTATGTAATCAGACGTACCAACTCCACAGTTTTATTGTTATACTTTAAAGGACGACTAGTGTTTATTACTGTTTAGTACTATTTATTAATTCCACCTCTTCACCGTCAAGAGCATCCTGTACGACGCCACCAAACGCTGCAACAATCTGCAGATTGATCCGAACCAGAAAGAGCGCTGTACCCAAGATCTACAGTGTTTTTGCAGCCCTTGGACTATGCTGTACACAAATGACCAATTGCACACAGCAATGTGCAGGAGAGAAAAAAAAGTGTTTTTACTTTCATTCCAGACACTTTCATAAATTGGAGTGAGCTCCATCTGAACAGAGAGAGAGAGAGAGTGAGAAACACGTCACATGCTTGAGTCTCAGTCTAGAGGAGTGAGAGTTTGTTACCCTGATGTGCTAAGATAGCAAGTGGAGTCCTTGGTGCTGCAATTATTTTTCAAAACCAGAAAATGGAGAGGGTTCTGTCCCTCCCAAGGCTGAGACTAACTCTTACTGATTCCAATCTGTCCTATACGTACGTACCGTACCAACCTGCACCTCACAATTCACCAAATAGCTTATCTTTTCTACCTTTATTTTAAGATTAAGTAAGTCTGATTGTGCATAGATAGATAGACAGACAGACAGACAGACAGACAGACAGACAGACAGACAGACAGACAGACAGACAGACAGACAGATAGATAGATAGATTTTTTTTTGCAAAGCTCTTACCTGAAGAGAATGTAATTCAGCATAGCACACACTACAAAGAGGTACATTTTGAAAGTTTGCACCTACAGCTCTATAATTTAAGCACATAAAATGCACCCAGACATGTGCATTTCTCACCCATAATCCATCTGTGGAGATCATAGAGTTTGAAAATCTCCAGTCTTTAAGAGACCCCCGCATCCATTGCCCCTTTTTGTAAAAGCACTGGAAATGGTACTACATGTGGAGTACATCCTGTCTTCCATTGTTATTGCCTTCACTCTCTCTATAAAAGGCCTACCTGCCTTCGGGGGCCACAACAGGCAGGCAAATGCACGCAGTAGCGCATTACAGAGCCATACTTTCCTGTCCCTTTGTGCTCAGTAATTGCCACAATGCATCTTCTCGTCCAGCTAATTAAGTGAGTCTTCCCCATTGTCTCCCACCGCTATCACCTCTTCACACAGCCGGGGTACGGGGAGGGAAAAGAGAGGATTCATAAAAGAAAGAAACAGGAGGAGTAAGTAGGCAGTAGTCAGAAGACACGGTGAGAATAAAGACGAAACAAAGAAGGGAGGAAAGGCAGAGATTTGTGTCTGCATGCTAATAAATGTTTACCAGTTGGAAAAGGTGCCTACTGTCTGTGTCTGCTGGTGGGTTGAACTTTACAGCTGTCAGATGGAAATTATACTCCATTAAATCAATCTGTGAGCGGAGAAATTGATTATATTTTACACAGCCCGCAACATTTGACAAATTATGCCTTTAAACACTAAAAACCTGGAGCGTTAACCACTTTAAATGTAGTAGCTGTTATTTTGCATGGGGTTTCCATACGTAGGGCAGAACATGTGCTTGTTAATGATGTCAGTGCATACAAGGGTAAAAAAAGGAATGATTTTGAAACTGCTCAAATTAACCTTAATACAGTTCCTTCGGTTCAAAGTCAGTTCAATGAGAGCTAAATGTTGGACACAGGCTTTCCCTGCCTGTGTGCACTCAGAGTCTCCAGCTCCAATTCACTCAAGCTGCTGTCCTGCAACTTTTAGATGCATCCCTGCTGCAACACGCCTGAATCAAATGAGGAGCTTACTACTAGATGCCTGCAGAACCAGAGGACATGCAGGTAATTCATCCATTTGAATCAGTTGCATAAGATCAGGGCTGCATATAGAACTTGCAGGACAGCTGGAGACCACTGGTGTGGAGCAAAAAAACCAAAACAAACAAAACAAAACACAACACTGCCTATCCCCCACCCATTGGTGTATGGAAATCTTTTCGTTTCTAAAAACTGCAGTCAGTTTGTGAATGAAAATTAAAGACGATCCACCCGTGACCCGAAGCGCTGCTTTGAAATTTTGGAAAAAAAGATATAATAATATTATGTACAATCAATTCCATGTCTACTTGAAACCCCCTGTTACATTTCAAAGGTCTACATTTTATATACATATATATTTTTTATTTTATTATAATAAATGTAATAATCAATATGCTAGACAACTGTTCCAGCAGTAGCAATAATCATTGATTTTTGGTATGAATAATAGCTATCCTATTATGTATTTCATTTCTATTTCCATTTTTTTTGGGATAAGTCCTGTGAAGTTGCAAGGATTTTGTTTCTTAAATTTGTACAATGAAAATCTCATACAAACTCACGTCTCCTGCAGAGTGGCCTGTGTCTTAAAGCACCGTAACCATATTTATTTTACAAATCTGTTCAGTGTGCACATTGTGTCAGAACATTATTTTGCATTTTTACAGTGACAATGCAAACTTTTCATTTCTGTATATTAAATTAAATCCATTAACTTTATCCTATGAGCCTTATTAGAATTTTAATGCAGAAATACATATTTAGACACTTCATTAAGGCATTGTAATTTGTTTGTGAAAGTTTCTCTAAACTTAAGTTCAATTCAAGTAAAAGCAGGATTTTATACAGTCTTAAAGCAAATCCAAACACTCACAAACTGGAATCCAACTGTACAGTTTTTCATATCAGAAACTACATTCTTACTTACAAAGTCAAACCCTGAATTCTATAAATAAAGATAAAAATACATGTAAGATTCCTCAAAAAGAAAAAGAACACACACACAGGATGACTTCACTGAAAAAAAGGCCATTTCTGTGAGCTCTTAAAGTACGTCAAGGTCTAAAGCAGTAACTGGGAGCACTGACACAATTAAAATCACTAAAATCTACCCTTTAAGTGCATTATATTGGCACCTAAAAGCGGTTCTGCACCATATTAGGAAAATTCAATTGCAATATGATTGTGAGATTCTTTCGAATATACAGTTTGGTAAATGTGTGCATCTCTACCTGAAATCGTGCATTTTGTAGCTCTATGCTGATGCACAACTTGACACTTATTGTACAGAACTTACAACAAACAAATGTGTTCATATTTTCTTGACATTATTGCTGTTGAGATCCTTTGTGTTGTCCACGCTGAGCTACTAGAAGGCAAAGACCAGCAAACTCATCTAAATTTCAGTTTGTTGAAAAGTTGCTAAAGAGGGCCAGAACAACCTAACACACACGCACACACTCTTATCACACACTTTCCTCCTACTCAATGCTGCTCTGTGACCTTTCCGAGGGTAGAGATGCATTTTCCTTAGCTTTAAATCCCCAAATTTTCTCCCCCTGCACCTCTAAAAAAGGAAGAAAAAAAAGAACCCTGAACCTCTCCTTGAACTTCCACCATCATCACCCCCTTCCCACCCTGAATGTTTTTCCTTCCCACATTATTCCTGACAGACAGACAACTAGGGTGACAACCTGGTGCAGAGAGACAGACAGAGGAAGGGGGCTTGCTTCCCCGTCTACCCCCTTCCACCTCACCCCACCCCGGCACCAGCACAATGCAGCAGGGCATCTGGCACTGGAGTGGTAGTGCTGGGGGGCTAGGGGAGTTCAGAACAAAGCATTTACATCCCCCTCCCTGGAATATGATTATAATTTGTAAACAGCAGCTAAGACATGAACTTGTAAAAATAAAGAAAAAGAAGAAGAAGAAGAAGAAGAAGAAGAAGAAGAAGAAGGATATTTACTGCTACGAACCAGAGAAAGTGCCAATAAATATAGTCTTATGCCAAAGAGATTTGACATCATCAAGTCTGAAATCTTTAACGTTTAACAAGCTGTTATACAAACTGAAGTTGTATCTGCATGTGTGTGTTTGCGAGCGCAGCTACAGCTTGTTAATTCGTAAGGTTGCAGGATGAAGACGAGGCAACGCTACCAACGGTCAAGAAATCTCTGCCTGCCACGAAGACGACCCCCCCACACCCCCGCCCCACTCGCCTTCGTCTGTCACAGAGACTGTTTGTCCCCCTCCGCCTCCTCGTCCCGTGTATATACGAGTGTGTGCTTCTGTCTGTGTGCATACATAAAGTAAATGAGCGGCGTGTATGCATTGTGAGAATCCGCAGGCCCGGTGCATGTATTAGAAATGTAACTTGACCCCGGCCGGCTGAAGCGGGGTCTCCGCATCGGACCGGGCGTGGGAAAAAGGGGAGACCTCTTTTCACAGCTGCCTCTGCCGTTGCATTGAACCAATGAAGCTCCACCACCCCCAACCTGCCTCCGCCGCTTATACCCCACCACACACCACCCTCTACCCTGTGTCCACCCCCCACCCCTTTGCTTCCCATTCACTCCGTAGCCCCGCTGCCTTTCAGAGGAGCCCCCCCCCCCCCCCCCCCCCCCCCCCCCCCCCCC
>NW_015112929.1:329171-339170 GCF_001443285.1 Poecilia latipinna | reverse complement strand
ATCCCTCCCTCCTCTGTCCGTCACCCTTCTGCACCCCACGATCACAGCCACCACCAATCTTTAATACAGCCACCATTCAGCATTGAGATGCCAGAGGCCACAGTGCTTCAAGGTCGAACTAAAGAAACAAATAACAATCCAAAAAAAAAAAAGACTACATAAAAGCAACTTTTATTCTACATACTTGAATAAAAGCAAACTTCCTAATTCCTCAATATTCCAGTTTTAAATCTTGTGTTCGTTAAACTCTTCAAACGTTTTTTTTTTCCCTCTGTCCTCTTGACGTTCTCCTTTCCTTTGTTCTTTTCTGAATTTGAAGTTTAATTTATGTTAACATACACCACCGCTCTACACTTGATTGGCTTCCCACACACACAGCCATCTAAGGCCTCCTCTTTTCGCCCAACGTTTTCAGTCAGAGGCATTAATCCCTTATCAAGCTGGTTATCATTTCAAATAAAGCAGGGATGTTCATGCAAACAGTAAGATATCAAGAGAACCCCCCCCCCCAAACAAAATAAAAAAAATAAACAGAAACCACCAAACAACAAGCTGCTTAAATCGGTTTGTCACTTTACAGAACAGTAGCTTGTTGGCTATGTGTTTGGTTTGAGGGTTTGAACATTATGTAGGCTTTATTTGTTTCTGACTTTTTTCTTTTATTGTTGTTTTATAATTATGCGACAAACTTAGAGTGGAAGAGAAGCATCTTATCCATTCAACACCATCCATCCTACTTGTATTTTATTCCCATGAACTTGACTTTGTCTTTCAGTTTATTGTATTTAAGTTTTGTTGGTAACATATTTTCATAAAATATGGACATAAAAATGCCATACTTCCATTCCACTGATTGGAGATGGTATGTTTTTTTTCTGGGCAAGTTAGGCCCTCTGATGAAAGTATAATAATTCTGACTGGTCAATATAACTTATGAACTGAGAAGCATTTATGACAAGTGTGACTCTAGTTCCACCAGGTGTTTGCTAATCGCTGCTGCCGCTAGTCTAGAGGTGCTGTGGGGAAAGCGCGGAGGAGGTTGCCTGAGGAGCAGCTTTATGGAAATAAGTGACACATTGTATGAGCAAGCATTTAAGCGCCCCCAAACGGCTGCCAAAATAGATCCAAGGATTCTTCAAACACCTATTAATGAGTCAAAGCATCATTCCAGGTATGTGTTTGATGAGGGAATAGCCTTAGAACATGACATGAAGCTCCAAAAAAGTCAATTTTTCATAACACCAGCCTTCTTTCTTTTCTATTATCTTCTTCTTCATCATCTTCATACCGACGCATATCACCCTCTGTGAAGCAGTCATGAAAACCGTCACCTCTGATTGAAAACCTCTGATTCAATTCAACCAAAACATCGCTTAAATATGAGTGAATAATGCTCATGTGCATGGACGTGTAAGGGTATGTCAAGGTCTAACGCAGTAACTGGGAGCACTGACAACAACACTCTTCGTGGTGGAAGTTGGGACTGAGGGAAGAACACTCTTAGTTATCGTCATCATCAGAGTGGTGTTGAATAGTTAACTCAGAGAAAGCAAAGAGATGTACAAAGTTTCTGGAAGCCGTTTTCAGTCGTTGTTTTAAGCTGCCTCCTAAAAAAAGGCTGGAGACGTCAGAAAACAGCAGGAATCTCTTGCAGCGACATGGATCTTGTGTTATCATTACCACGTGACGTCATATGTTATTTGTAGTAACTAAAGAGAAATCTAAATCTCATAAAACTGGTATTGAATTAATTGTCACAGAATGTGCAGAGTAGCTCCAACGGATCCTCAGACATGGTGCCGAGCTCTGTCTGGCTGCCCGGCTGGGACACCAGCCGTGTTGAGGAAATGTTGAGAGGCAGCATGAGGGGGCAGCGACGGCGTGGGGAGGTCGTAGCCAAGGACCTGAAAGAACTCCATCTCCCTGGGCCAACATGCCATGACGGTGTGGAGCAGCAGTCCGAATTGGTTTCTCTGGGGTGGCGGTGATGGCGAGATGAGCCCAAATAGAGGGAATGGCAAAGGAGGTGAGGTGGTGGGGAGATACGGTACACACAGAGGTATGTGCCTGAGTGAGAGATGTCAACTGGATCTGAGGTACTGTAAATGGGCGGATTAAAGCTTCCCTCATCTTTGACTCTCTCCATATACATGAGACGTCTGCTCAACTGTGAAAGCAGCAGTGTTGACGTGTGAAATCGCACATCCTGCTGTCTGCGCTTCCTAACGAAACAAATCCATAAACTGCTCGCAAGGTCCGTAAGGAGGAAAACACGGCAGGAACGCAGACGTCTGCATGCAAGTTCTTAATATGCTCTTACGAATACAAAGGAGACGCAGCGAGTGTCACTTCTGGATTATTATATCTCTGTATCAAACGTAGCCGGTAGCTATGCCTTCACTTCTAAAGCTCGTGTCCAGCCAAAGCCTGTTTGCATCGATTTGACTAGTTTGTGGATATGATATTGACTAAGTAGACCGGCAGCCCTCATTGAGTCGAGGCAAAGCGAAAGGAGCTTTAAGAGGTGGTCGAACGCGATGGAGGAGGATAGCCACAGGCTGTGAAATATCCTCTGATCTTCTCTTGTCTGATTCTCAAACGCAACCTCTTCTCTCATGAGGTGGGGAAAAAAGCTGATATAGAACTAGGCTAAAGTCACAGAACGCTCATCTTCTAACCCTAAAGGGAAATAAAATAAAATAAATAAAAAAAAAAAATCTCTTCTTTTGTTTCTCTTCTATGGCCGCTATATCTCGACGAGTCGTTCGGCCTCCTTCTCTCCCTCCACTTTGTTCTCCACAGGAGGCTGAGCATGCACGAGCTGAGCAGCGTTCGCTGCCTGCTGCAGCAGTCAGGAAAGTGAAGGTAATCTTTAGTCCTGTCACTCAACGCCGAGAGGGAAACTGAGAAGAAAGCGAGCGAGGCGCATACTTCAGCCGTCCATCACCTTCAACATAATACGTACTTTACGAAAACACACAGTGAGAACCGTTTTGCCGGGTAGAAAACCGAGTTTTGGTACAAGTTCATGACAGACGGTGAGCGTTAAAAGATGTAAAAAAAAAAAAAGAATAAAGTCTGTGAAATAAAGATATTTCTTTATATATATGGGGGAGTTGAAAGATGTTTTTGTCAAAGTGCAAAGATTTTTTTTAAACCATTAAGTCTTGACAAAACAAAAGAGTAAAAAAATAGGTTATTTTCTCCATATGACTCAATACAGGAAGGTAAGAATAAAAAGTTATGGATAGAGGGAATTATTAAGTAACTTAGCCGCACTGTGAGTCTTTCCACATGAGCACACCTCACACACATATCAGACTAAACCACACTGCCACTATATACATTTTAAGGCTAAAAAATAAAAATAAAAATCTTCGACAAATGTATAAAATGGCTCCCCTCCATTTATCTGCTGACAGTGGAGAATCAGACAAATTGAAACAATATAAAGAAAGAATGTGGTCAGAAGTGACTGACTAGGAAGGTGAGGAGAGCAAACTAGTAAATATCCATCCTAAACATGAGGGTTAACCACATGAAAGTGTGTCAAGTTATTGAAAAGTTACAGTATAAAAAAATAAATGCTTTTGCCATACAAATGTTTACATTTTTTTATATGAGAATCCAGAATATCGCAAAGCAGCTTTTTCTCCTAATTTTTGACACACTGCCTGTCAGTAAGCTGACAAAAGATTTTCAGAATTTCTCCCACTTACAACAGAGACAAATAATTATCTGTTTATCAGCCTCTGTCTGAGCAGCGAGCCCAAATTATAAACCAGTTTTTTCCAGTTGTCGACTGTGTAAAGGGCAGAAAAACAAAATAATACTCTTCGTAATAGGCACATTTATTTGAAGATTACTGCTAAATGCCTATTTATATGTTTTTACATGTTCTGTGTTAACATCGAAACAATAAAGTTCTGTTTTGTATTTTAGCAGGAGGTCTAAATATGGCCTTTGCGTTTTAAATAAAACCAGTTAGGTATTGTTTTTTTTTTTTTTTTTTTTTAAGCTTGATATTTATACTCAAGGTTTATCATTTGGGAATTCCATACAGACCTATGTGTGAGGCATGAAATAAGGGTGCCAAATTTAAAAACTTTTCCTCTGGTCATGTTGTTTGAGAGATTTGTGGACGCTAAGTTCAAGTTCAAGTGAGAGGACAACAGCAGATCAGGTGCAGCAGAGCAGGACTTTGTCTCACCTCTGACGTCACAGCGATGGCCTGACCCCGTCGCTGACCTCCGCTCCTCGGGCCAGAAGGTCAGGCTGTCTGTCGCTTGCAGGCCTGCGGATGGAGGTGAGAGTATTTCTGTAGGACTTCACTTACTCCTGCAAAACATGAAAACACTATTCTTACAAAAGTGCTCTAATAATTCCCCAAACAAAAAATGTTTTATATCTCACAGAAGAAGCTTTTCTTCTTCACCTTATGTTGGATTTTTGTGAGTAAATATTACACAAAATGTTTAGTCTTGAAGTCGAAATGTCAGCAAAGAACTCCAACAAAACGCTATTTAATAAACTGTGTTAAAGCAAAATGGATGGCATTGCTCACAAAAGCTTCACTGAATAAAAGTAAAAAGTTGGAAGTATTGCCTTTTTTTTAGTAAATCTTAAGAAAGAGTATTAAAAATGATGCATTGATAGGTCTTTTGAAAAATTTGCTAATTTCCTTTTTTTTTTTTTTCAAATACCGGCAAGGAGTTTCTCCCCATTTTCTCTTACGTCTGGTAAAACCAGATAATACACACAAAGACATGCACACATCCGCACACAGAGAAACACACCTCACAAGCGATTACACAAAATGCTCAAAGATTACATCCACTGAAATCTGACGTCCTCGGTGGGTTTAAAGCCTGCATGTCAGCCCTTTCAATTCCCCCCCGCCCCCTTTCTTTCTCTTGCATGGGTCAGAGGCTGTTGCTAGGCTACCAAACCCAGAATACATAAGTTCAGAGAAAAAGGTTTATATAGGGCACTGCAATCCAAGGTAAAAACGATAACAGGAAGCTGATGACAAAATATGGATTTAGATTACTGTGAGACTCAAACACTGTCAATTGTGGCTGTCAAAGCCGTGGAGGAGAAGGACGAAGAAGAAGCAGAAGAAGAACTAGTTAGTAGTTTCCAATGACGACATTAAGACAGTCTCTGCAGAGGCTTCTCTTGCAAAAACATATAAGTCATGTTGTGATGGGATCAAAGCAAATCTATGAGTGTGCAAAAAGGCCTGCTCTGCAGCCCAGTGTATTCTGTCATGTTTATTATAGCCCTTAGTGACAAAAAATGAGGCACTCTGGGTGTAGTAATAACGCGCACTCTCATGGACAACATCCGAGGAAGCGGGGATGCGCGTGCGCCCACACTCGTGCACGCCGCAGTGGAATCTGGTGGCCAAGTGTGACACAATCGAGATAACATCTGTGGGATAGTGAGCTTGCAGCAGGGCCGTAAAGCTAAAAACAATGGCTCTGTTGTGTGTGCAGGGGTAAGAACGCAGTACACGTCCGATCCGTCCGGCGCCTCATCCGTCCGTGCACCTGGCAAAACGAAATGAACGGAAGAAGCAGCGGGCGAAACTTTGCGAAAGCGACAGATTTAAATTTCTCTTAACTCGCCGCCGCGTCGCTTTGTGCTCCTCGTTTAACACGGCCATCTTGATGCGTGCGGAATAAATCTGGGCAGCAGAAAACCATAAAGGGCGTTCAAGCAGATGTACAAATGGAGACGTACAAATCACCAAGACAATGGAATGTTTAATGCAGCCTTATGGCAGGTGCTCAAGAGATAGACCCAGTCTAGACTGGGCTCCATCTGGTGCGTAGAGGCCTCCTCCTCGCGCCCCCAGACAGACACATATTAATGTGGGAAAAAAAATGCACGTCTAGCCTGCCTCTGTGAACGCTCACCAGACTGCATTTGAATCTCAAAGGGCCTCTCCACATATCCTCCATTTATTAGCCCTCAGCAATGCATTAATTTTTTTTTTTTTTTTTTTTGCTGCTTCAACAGGTCGAACGTGGGGAGGGCGGCCTTGTTGGTGTAGAACAATTGCGGCTGACGGATCACGCTGTGTTATAAATCCCCGGCTCAGAGTTGAACCTTTATCTTTAAGGGACATACAGTAAGGATGACTGCCTCAGAACATGGGCTTCTGACTTTCAATTTCAGGAGCTATTTCTGTCAAATCACTAAAGAGAGACCGAGGGTAGCGTTTTGATATTGGCTTCAGTACCTGAAATAATTTACATACTGGAATAACAGGCTTAGCAAGACGTCAGTGTCCTGCTCCTCGGTCAAATTACACTAAATGCCTCCGAACAGCACATTTGTAAATCATGAAATGACCATTAATAGCATCAATTTAAAACTACAATTTAAAACCAAAAAGTGTCAACGCCTAGACCGCGAGGCACACAAACAGGGCTGTAGCGACACAAAGACGCAGCAGTGCTAGCATCTTCTCTGATCTGTGATGCAGTGCAAAACCGGGGCCTGTAGCACCAGGCAGGCAGTCAGGCAGGATCTGTGCTGCTGCACACCTACACTCAGCACACAAGCAGAGACACAGGCAGCCACACAGCTTTAGAAGCTATAACACACAAATGACTTGTTCAAATTCAACAGGCTTTTACCACCGTGGAGTTAAACCTTTCACTCAGACGGCCCCCCCGCCCCCTCCTCGACTTGGATGGAGAGGAGAAGAAACGGGTCGTGTTGCAAGACAAACTGGGTTATTAAAAACAGGCCAAGGTGACCACGCTGACCCCGTCTCAGCAGCGATACGGGTCAGATTTTAGGGGAAGTGGGTCTCTTTAAGCCTGTTTTGGTGATTCAATCGCAAAAGTTCTTTGACTTGTGCAAAAAACAACGTTAGATTGATACTTTGAGGGTCAACAGATCTTGACCAGGAGAAACTTTAGTTTCTGGATCTTTGACATCTTTTGACATTTGCAATGTGTATCTTCATCCGTGCAAAAACGGTTAAGTGACTTTGCCACGTCTATATGCGGGGATGGAACGCAGTCACCAAAATACACTGAAAACAAAGAAGGTGGTGAGTGAGCAGCGTTCTCTTCAAACTATCTCTCATGAACACCCTGGTCAGAAATTGGGTGACGAAATCGTCATCTACACAAAACCACAAACAGTTCAAACACCTCACCTTATACGTCAAAGTTTTCTTTGGAAAATGTTTGTAACACATCTTTTACTTTTAAAATTATACATTAAATCTCTAACAATCTTGTTGACATTTTGGAGCTGGAATACAGTCTGACCCTGAAGACCATACAGCTGCATTTCTTTTCCCCTAAATATTTAAATAAGCCCAATAAGCACCGTTACTGCCAAGCAGTCATCTGCAAAACAGCGAAAACTTGAAATGGGTGCTTGAGCTACAATTTGTGTTTGACCTCACTCTTCTGCAGAACCTTTTCCAAGGAATCAGGCCTAAACGGTCTGGTAATGGAGGCAAAGATAAATCCAGGGATATAAGATATTACCTTTGACAAGCGCAAACTGAACTGGATAACTGTCTCATTTCCTCTTTTTAGCTTGACACACTGACACGTGGGCCAGTCTGAGTAAAAATGTCACAGTTTCATGACATTATAGAATTTATTTTACAAATATCTGAAGGAAAATGTGGGAATGGCTAATTACTTTTTTAAACAGAAAAGCATGTCTTTTCTCCTTTGTATAGTAGGACATAAAGAGCTAATGACTAAGCTAAGATGTGCTCCTTAGGTTTCCATGGGTGCAGTAGTCCCCAAAAGTAATAGATTCCTAACAGCTGATTGTTTCCTTCTTGCAAGTGGAAGAGAAGCTCAGAAACATTCTTGCAGCCAGCTAGTCATCAGTGTGCAGCAGCGTGTTAGAGAGGCAGTCTCAGATAAAAAGAACTCTATTGTCTCAGAGCATTTCTTATTAAAAGGACTTTAAACCACATGAATGAGATGATGGAGATCTTAAAGAAATAACTTAAAAAAATAATAAAATACCTTGACACTATGTCAACACACACCAAAGGTATAGCTGGAAACTAGCCTTCTTGTTCTCTTTTTTTGTAACATCTCAAGCCCTGAACATGGGATGTCATCTTTTATGTGGCACATCACAAAGTGAATCCCTTCTGGCCAACTTTTTTTTTTTTCTTAAAATGAGGCTTTACATTGATGTGTAAATGCACCAAAGCATGACAACACAACACAGCAGCTACTTTTTGTTGTTAATATCCCTTTCCATTTCAGAGATGCAAGGCATAGTTGGGGCTGCTGGTAGAACACGTGACTCTCAGGAGTCCTCCAATCGGGTGCCTCTGACATCGTGCACATCTCACCTTGTGTCTGCTGTTCAGCGGCGTCCAAGTAGCAATGAATAAAAAAAAACCAAAAAAAAAAAAAAAAAAACGGCACATGCGGCCACGTGCCGTGTAGTTCCAAACTGGGAATGGTCCATTAAAGACACCAGCATCGGCGCCTTCATCATCCTCATCACGCCTCAGCGAATGGAGCTCGAGTCCGGCTGCTAACTACTGTCACTCCAAGCATCCCTCTTGATCAAAAAATAAATAAATAAATGTAGTCCCACGAATCCATCTTTGGAGGGAGGATCGCCTCCCTTTTCCGCAACGCTGATCTTCCAAAGAGGAAGAAGGTGCTCCATGGGCGCGATCCTCCGGCGGGGCTCTCCATCCTCAAGCTGCATCCCTCCCTCCGTGCACGCATGCATCCATCCATCGGCACATCCAGCCAGCTCAGGCAGTCCACCTCCCCCCACAACACAACCACCCGCTTCTCGCTCCGCTTCCAGCTCGCTCCGTCGTGACGATTGCGGAATTAGTTTATACATTCGGTTCTCTAGCTTTATGATATTACATAAACTCATACAGCTAGATAACCAAAGAGAAAAACTAACCCACGTCTCTTAAAGGGGCCGCCGCTGGGAGCTGCATGTGTTGTGGTCACATGGAGCCATTGCAATCCGCCTTGCATGAAGGCGCCTCCCTCGCTCCGTCTCCCGATCTGCCTTTCTAATAGACGCGCGTAATTGCGCGCACCCTCAAAAACAGGTTACACTCAGTATATATATATATATATATATATATATATATAACGTACACACAAGGACGTATTTCTGTGTCTTTTGATTTGCCACGTTACTAATAATAATAATAATAATAATAATAATAATAATAATAATAATAATAATAATAATAATAATAATAATGATAACACCTTTAAACAACCTCCATCACCACAACATAAAGTCCACCATCCGTCTCCATTCTGGTGTTTTTTCTCTTTTTATTTTTAACTTCAGCTTGTGTAAAAACCTGAATCCTGACGAGCATCTGCAGGGTGAAGTCATGCCGCTGCAGGATGATGATGATGATGATGATGATGATGATGATGATGATGATGATACGTCCATCTATCACCGACAGAAAGGCTTAACGACATCTAATAACCGCGCGTTGCTCTGCTAACAGCACAACACAGTGTCAAACCCAAACTGCTACACGCCATCACGCAACTCGTGAGCTGAGATAAGACACTTACTCCAAAGCCCAGGCCCCCTCGCACACGGCCGGCTCATTGTTGCTTTTTAAATGCCAGCTCACATCGACCCATTTCAAACCACAGGACCCATAATTTTTTTTCGCTGCTGAGTGAATTAATCCGCGCATTGTTTGAAAGTATGACAAACTACCACGAGCTTGTGCAGCAATATATAGGATGGCTTCCAGCAAAATGTCAGCAATGTGACCTCCAAGAAAAACCCAGTCCTGCCTCACTGAGTGGGACTGCTTTTGTTTCGTGATAGTGACAAGCTAAAGGAAACCGAGGTGCTTTCAGGACAGTATTAGTCATAGGGCTTTCCTTTCTTTTTTTTTTTTTTTTTTTTTTTTTTTTTTTTTTTTTTTTTTTTTTTTTCGGGGGGCCCCGCGGGGGGGGGGGGGG
Source organism: Poecilia latipinna (assembly GCF_001443285.1). Taxonomy (NCBI): domain Eukaryota; kingdom Metazoa; phylum Chordata; class Actinopteri; order Cyprinodontiformes; family Poeciliidae; genus Poecilia; species Poecilia latipinna. Next base: position 329,193 of record NW_015112929.1, on the reverse strand, counting down.
GGGGGGGAAGGGTTTTTTTTTT
>NW_015112929.1:314486-326086 GCF_001443285.1 Poecilia latipinna | reverse complement strand
AAAACAAAAGATATAAAAAAAAGGGGGGTTTTTTCTGAAAATTTTTTTTTTTGGGGTTTTTTTTTTTTTTTTTTTTTTTTTTTTTTTTTTTTTTTTTGTTTTGTTTTGGTTGTTTCCAGGGGCACCGCCGGGGTGTGGCGTGGGGGTGTAAAGGGTTTTGTTTATTTTGTTTATAAAAATGTTATTTATTTCCTTGATTTGTTTCAATCTAATAACACATTTATGCATGTTTTCTATTCCTTACTTTGGAGAATTTGTCACATTCATATATAAAAGTAATTTAAAAATAAGAATAATAAGTTCTACACTGACTTGTTTTCACCCCAAGATATCATCTGAGCAACCTAATTAAAAAGTTCCTGCTTGCTTTAAACACTTTTCAGAACAACTTGCAATGACAATACGATACTCTGATGTAAATTGTTAGCCTACCAGAACCTCACTGATAATAAGCAGCTCCTACATTTAATTGCGCATTAGCGTTAATATACAACTAAGGCAAAGTAGGTCAACAGCACTGTGCACATAACAAAGACTGCTGTTAAATAAAATATAAAGAACAAACTAGCAGAAATTGTTTCTGTAATTCATGCTATAATACGAACAATATTTTTAAAATATGTTTTAGCTACTATAAAGATTAAAGAGAGGCAATCCAAAAAATTCCACTTAAGTCAAGAAAATCTGAAGAATAGTAAAGATGTCGTTTTTCTATATAGGCTGCAATTTGAAATACATAAATTTACTATGGAATGCGACGTACTTTAACAGCACGGTGACGTAAAGTGACAACATAGCCACGTTGTGACTATTTTAATAGTTTAAGAGTTTAGATGAATAAACATGATGAATAAAGATGAATTAAAGTCGTTGATTTAACCACATGGTTTTATCGTTTAGTAGGTTTGTTAAAACATGTTTGCTGAGAACGTGCCTAACAATTTATAACCTATTCTCAGGAAAAAATAAATAAATAAAACAAGTAAATGACAATTAAAAGCGAAAACCCTCACAAGACTTAATTGTTTATGGAAAAGAGCTTCCAGTCAATGTGCTTTCCCAGCAATTCTTTTTTCTGAAGGGTCTTAGCTCGGTTTAGGGGCATCACTCCCTGCACCCATGACGCTGCGCGTCTTGGTTACCACGTGGGCTGACGGCCGGCACGTGAAGACAAAGCGCCGGCTTACACAGAGCAGCGCGCACCGTCTCTCCGTGCGTGGAAACAACACGCACATAAGATGGGGGAAATATGCAGCGAGCGTTGAGGAAATAAGAGGCTTTGAGTGAGTCAGATGTGGCACAGGGCCGCTTGGTGCTCCCCACGGCAGGGGTCAGGAGAGGGGGGCGAGGGGGGTGTAAGGGGTGCACACTGCCGAGGGACAGACACGGTGCTGCTGCGAATTAGGCGTGCTTACTGACGCAAACACGTGGATGGGTTCGAAACAGGACAACCCACCTGAACATGGATCCCAAATTAGAAGGTGATCTATCTATCTATCTATCTATCTATCTATCTATCTATCTATCTATCTATCTATCTATCTATCTATCTATCTATCTATCTATCTATCTATCTATCTATCTATCTATCTATCTATCTATCTATCTATCTATCTATCTATCTATCTATGCAGCCTAGTTCTGCTGCATCTCATCATGAGCTCCTTAAAAGTTCATTTAGTTGTATCTCTGTATGTTATGTGTCTGCTTGGCCCAATGAGAAACATCGGTAACATCTGGCCCCCAGCGGCGAGTTACAGCGGCATAATAACCACATGGTCACTTTATGACTGCTCTATAAAGTGGCCATGTCTCGCCCTGCATATGAATATTATTATTATTTTTTATTATTATTAAAATGTGATTATAGGTGTGAAAAAGAAAAAAAGAATTGCTGCTGACAAGTGGATGCTACGAGAAGGTGCTCAGGGTTTTTTTTTTTTTTTTAATAAATAATAATAACAGTTTGGTCACAAATCATTTCATTTCTGTCCTGACAACCCATCTGAGCAATTTCAGTCGTTGTTCTGAATAATATTTTCAAAGAGAATATCTGAGGGTATATTTGAAGGCTTGCGGACAACAGCCTCAACAGATCCACGATTCTTCTAACACTGTCATAGTAATAACAATAAAATCCAGGCAATTATAGCAGAATCTGAGCGCAAAATAAGTTTTGCCTTGCATTCATCTCAATTTGTGTGGTTGGTAAAACCACCCAGTTGAAATTTAAGCTCCCCTGCCACTATCGTTCTGTGTGTGGGTAATTGTCTAAATGAATCATTTAAAAATACATAAATGAAATAGGTAAATTAAGGTGGCTGTTATTTTCATTCTTTAAAAGTAAAATATCTCACAAAGTAAAAAAAAAAAAAGAAAAAAGAAAAAAGACGACTGCCTTCCCACACGCATTCATTTTTTTCATAATCTCCCCTTTAAGACATTGAGGCTTGCAGTAAAATTTCTTTTCTCACACTTGAAATAACATTCAATGAATCATTTCATAATAATAATTTTTTTTTCTTATTTTGCTACAATTTATCTAAAGCACAAATTTTAAAAACACGAGCTATGCATACATAGCAGGGGGCAAACTTAACGTTGTAAACCTACTGTAAGATCTGTGTGTGTGCGCGTGTGTGTGTGTGTGTGTGTGTGTGTGTGTGTGTGTGTGAGTGAGGAAGAGAGAGGGAAAGGGAAAGAAAGAGAGAGGTAGAGAGATGTTTTTTTCTTTGCCCGCGGCGCAAAGTGAACGTACAGTACGTTAATGCAGATTGACTTGGTTCTTCCTCTCATCAGCTGAACACGCCCCCTGGGTGCGTCACGTCCTACCACATATAAATACCGTAAGCCATCCAACCAAGGTAAGCCTGTAAGCTTTATTCCAGCCTATTTCGTTCTAGCGAGCTAACCTATTTTCCTTATTTGGGTACTTTAAAAAAAAAAAAAAATAAATAAATAAATAAATAAATAAAATAAAAAATACCCGTAGACAAGTTTTGTTCTTGCTCTGTGAATTGAATGCCGTGTCCTGGGGGTGGGGGGAAATAACAACAAATCCTACTGAAATCTAACAAACATATAAATGTAATATACCAAAATGTTACGGAATGCAAAAATATCGCTATTTTAAGGATAATAAGACTGCATTTCGTCGACGTTGGCGCTCGGACGGAAGAAAGCAACATCTCTGTCTATGGTGCTGAAACGAACGAAATTATATTTGCTATTTGGATGATGGGTGACCAAAAATACAAATAAATAAATAATAAAAAAAAGAAAGAAAAAAGAGTGAACCTTTGAGTTTGTTCAAAAAGCTTTAACATAACTGAACTCTATTCAGATCATATGTAATTGCCGGTTTGGATTTTTGGAATAGGAAAAAATACCATTATTTTACATTGTTTTTTGTTTTATGCGTCGTTACTGTATTCAAATGAGGACCCAACCAAAACGCATAAGGTGTCTATTTGTTAGCCTAAAGAAAAATGAAAAAAAAAAAAAAAACTATTTCAATAAGTCTTAACTTTAGCATTCTTTCAGAGGTACAGTTGCTGCTCATTTTTAATCTGAAAAAAAAAAGGTTTTATATTTTTAAAATATGATTTTATAACGTGCTATTTTTTGCCACATTTTGGACTTTAACATTTCCTGGTTGGACTGGTTGAATAAGGAAAGGAAACGCAAAGTGGAGCTCTCAATTTCTATAAAAACACATCTAACCGTTTTTAATGCAAAAAGTGCCGAATTGTTTGTTTTGTCTGCAGCTGCATTGAGTTCAAATTTATTGCACTGTAGCTAGCTACACAGTAATAGCATTGCAATCACACCAGGCCTGTACTTGTTGCATGGTGAAAGAAAGGAAGAAAGACAGGCAGGAAAGAAACAGAGAAAGGAAGGAAAGAAAGAGAGAAAGAAAGGAAGAAAAGTAGAACAGAGAAAGGATGAAAGAAAGAAGGATAAAATAAATAAATAATTAAATAAAGAAATAAATGGAGATTTAAAATTGTACTTTTCAGTGTAACTTTCTTCAAACTGTGATTTATTTCTGAAATAATTTCCTTTTATCTACCAAGAGTAATAGAGAAAGTACAAAACTTTAGTTTTTGCTGAAAGTTTAACTGTAAGTATATACATTAATGCTTATTGCATACAAATAATCATTTAAATTCATGTTATTATTTAAACTAATTTTAAAATGGGAAAAAATGATATAAAAACTGTATTAGTACTTTTAAAAGTTAATGGCAATATTTTTTTTTTCAGCTTCAGTGGTCTTATCAATTAATTTCACACGGTTGCTCCGGAGAACATTTTCCCACAAACAAGGTAATTATAAAAAAAAAAAAAGAAAGAAAGAAAGAAAGAAAGAAAGAAAGAAAGAAAGAAAGAAAGAAAGAAAGAAAGAAAGAAAGAAAGAAAGAAAAAGAATGGAAAGAAAGAACAGGGGGGTAAAAAGAAAGGGGCGGGGGGGGCGAAATCGTCCGATAATAGAAAGAAAAAAGTCAACATCAAGTTCAACAGCGTGCTGGTGCTCATTATCATTACAATGCTGTCTGGGAGCACACACAAGTCTTCTTAACAAGGGGCTCTGGCGTCAAGTCCCTCCACCTCCCAGCCGAGGGGACATTTTCCCAGGCTCTGCTAACAATCACACAACTGTTTGCTTTCTAAGCGCCGCGCAGCTCCGGGGCCACTCAGCTCAGCCCGCCTCAGCTGCGCTCAAGGTGGGACGGAACAGCCGGGCTGCCACTCATCAGTCCGGGTCTCAGCACACCTGACATATCGCCCCTTTCAGAGGCACACTTTAACCCACAGGAAATTATCATTATTATTATTATTATTATTATTATTATTATTATTATTATTATTGTTGTTGTTGTTGTTGTTGTCGTCGGACAAATTGAGTTAATCTTTAACAAGACTTATGTGAGGAATACTTACAAGCAATAAAAAGCGAATAAATCCCGCATCTCCGGTTGAAGTCCTTTCAGAATTTTAAGGCAAGTTTCTACGGGTGGATCTCTCAGTCAAGAGCAACCTCGCATTACCAAAAGCCCCAAAAGTCCAGGGGGCAAACCCCAGTGATACGCGTCTCTTCAAAGCGGTACAAAAGTGGATCCCATGCAGAAAAAAAAAAAAGTTTAAAAACGAGAGAAAATAAACATGCAGCGACCACTTCACTGTCTCAACATCTCCTCACTACCCTTGGATGACAGAATAGAGGAAGCTGCAGTGTCGTTGGTCTCTCTCTCTCTCTCTCTCTCTCTCTTTCTCTCTCTCTCTCTCCCCCAAAACACGCACTCAAAGCGGCCGCAGCTGCACCATGTTCTTGCACGACCCGCACAGCAACGCAACAGCAACGCAGTATTCCCGGACCGCCGTGATTCCCCACGGTTGGAGTTGGATCTCCTTGTCCTCGCGTGGTTTCCAGCATCTCACAGACGTGCTGCGCCACGTGCAGCCCTCTCTCTCTCTCTCTGCGTGGCAGTTACGGGACGCAGAGAGACGTGGAGGACAAAGCCCCGGGACTCCTTTTTTTTTTTTTTTTTCCAGACACACACATTCATGCCAACTCACGTCCGTAGGTTTTTTTCTCCCCCGCTTTTTTTTTATCCTACATGATAGGGAGGAGGGCATCAAGAATCTCCACACTTTGATGAAGAGGCGCACTTTCGCAGATGTGGTTTATGCGCTACAAAAACGAAGCCCTCACATCTTATCGTGTATCCTCTTTCTCCATAGCAAAAGATCCAAATGGCAAAAAAAACAAAAAAAAAAAAACACCACGGCACCTTGAATGAGTGGTCCCCACACCTGCATGCATGATGCATGTCTCTTCTCTGAGGCACCTGTGCCAGCGTCGTAAGAGAGAAAGGAGGAGAGAGCGAATGAGAACGCCTCCAGCAGCAGCAGCAAAGCGGCTGCGCGTTTAAGCGCTGTATAGTTCCCGTGTAGCTACTAGCGCGAACCGCAGGAAGGATGCGCTGTTATCGAGCAATCTGAAGTGGAGAGGGTTAAATGCGGAGCACGCAGCGGCGGTGCGCGCGCGGCTGATGTCGCAGCGGCAACCTCGGCAGCTGCCAGCAGATGCCGATGCCTCTACACTGAGCTCCAGCGGGTCACGCTGCTTTACGCGGTGCGACGTAACTAGCAGGACGCACGGCGGGCACTCGCGTCTAAATCTCGACTTTCGAGAGAGGTGTTAAAAAATACACCAAATTAAACCATTATATTCCAAAAACCGGCATTCATCTTTAGAAGAGGCAAAGAAAGCAGCATGAATGCGTCGTAAAAAGCAGCAGAAGAAGAAGACAGAGAGAGAGAGAGAAAAGCAGGTGCGCCACTAAAAAATTGACGTGTTAAGCTGCGTGCTGACGTAAGGGATAGCGCGTGCGCCGGGATATGTTATTCCAAATGTGTTACCCAAAGAGTTAGTATGTGTGTGGGATATCCATAACACAGAGGGGCTGGGACGTTTATAATGTTTTAATTTCTACAACACTATTTTAAAGAAAATATTAAATGTTGCGTTTCTTTCTGTCTTTCTCTCTGTCTCTTTTTCAAATTTGGAGGTTAAAATACAGAATGTACACAGGGACACTTCCAGAAACTTATTAACAATAGTGTGCCATCACCAGAGCTTCAAGAGTTGTATTGTTCTGCTTCCTTATCCGGGGTAAGGCGAGGGGGCTGGGCCGGGAGTGATGGACACATTTCCAAAACTGACATGTTACAAAGAACTCGATTGAAGTCACAGTAAATAAATGTCCCGCAACTCAGATTTAAAATGACATGGGTAAAGCTTGGGTATGCCCTGCAACCTCCCTCACCTTGCACCTCCTTGTGCCACTGGATTCAGAACAGCTTTCATTGTCTCTCTCCAACAGCCCTAATCATTCATGTTTTAGTAGTTCTCCTTTGAAAATTAGTCAATGCATATTATCATTTTCCAGGCAAAGTAGTCAAAACATCTGTTGGTTATTGTGGAATGTTTGCAAGATGTCACTTCTTGGGAAGCGATATGACACATGAATTAGGCCAACATTAAAACGTAAGCCTATTTAATTTATTTCAATATGAAGACAAAACAACAAAGAGGATCTCAGATTTAAAAAGTTTTGCTTTATTTAATTTTTTTAAATCTAATTTGATATGTTTTTATTCTCTATCTCTTCAAAGGTCGAAGTTTGTTAATTCACAGAAAAAAAATCATTTTTAACTATGTACATATAGACCATGATGATGAATACTAATGTAAACATCAATGTATACTCTCTTAGCCTTTCGGAGGCCTTTTTGCCGAACACATTCTGGGAAGTAACGTCAATCTTTGGTGTAAAACTACGGCACCTACTGGCAGAGAGGTGGTACTGCGGAAACTGTCGGGCCTGCACAGATAAAATGCCCGGCCTGAAGCTACAGCACTTTAAAAAAATAAAATAAAATAAAATTACCCTAAGCGCCAGAAAATGTCATTAATAATGATGCAATGTAAATAAAGCATCCAAATGAAGGCTTTTAAATGTATCAAAACAAGGCATTGCCGCAGGTAAAGTGACTGTGTGTGAACGGAAAAAACGGCCTGACATGTTGCATGCATTAATGTTTGTAAAAGCGCTTTTTATTCTGCTCAGTTTTGTGAAAATTAATCTGCTTTATCATCCCAAACTGGTCTGGTTCCAAAAGCCTACGAGTTAGAATAAACTTGTATGAATTAGCGGGGGATTTGAATAGGATAATATTTATATATGTCTATAACAAATGCATAGCAGCCGTTTGGGTTTTATGAAATGAGTTTCGTTTGTTTTTGTTGGGATTTATTTAAAAATAACAGTCATAACAATAACAACAATAATATTAATGCAACAAAATTGCATACATTTTCCATTATATTCATTACATTACTTCACACTTGTAACTTGCATACAACAACTAACATGACAAAGAACTCGATTGAAATCTTAATGGAATTATTATGAACATTTTATCGCGAGATTTGATCGTTAAACGTTTACACGTGAAGCTTATTAAGGTTTGGCATTTATTTATCTTTGTTTGAAATGTTATATTTATGGAAAGCAAATTCATTGACAACGTGCGTTTTGGATTGACAGTTCACCCAGAGCTGAAAACGACAATTGTCTAGAAGCATAATATTTCATTTGTTGAAAAGGCAATCTTGAAGAAATACATTACAAAATGTAAGGCTGCATTTTAAATACATACATGTGCAAATATGGAAATGCCTACTTATCTCTTATTTATTGCATAAAAATGATTTTGCAACAAATCAGCTTCAAAAGGAACGTTGTTTATTCTTTGAAAAATATATTTCAAGACTTCAGGATAAAAACGTTGGATTTTCATGTTTAATTAATTTGAATTAATTAAATAGATTTTTAATATGCAGATTTTACTGAATTTAATGCTACAATAAATTGCACTTTAATGAATTTGTACTTGAATAATAATAATAATAATAATAATAATAATAATAATAATAATAACGTTATTCAGCTATATGCACATTGTGAAATAAAATGTAAAAGTATGGTATTATTATTCTTTTCTACATATGGAAGATAAATAAGACATGACAAACATAAATAGAAGACGTGGCATAAATTCTTAAGATCCTAATCTTTCTTATCAGAAAACAAATCCACTGCTTTCTGCAAGAATTTATTCTTGTTCTGCTTAAATCACCACCACCATCTATGACCTAAGTGAGCTCTGTTGCCTTCAGTTGCCAATAACTGACCAATTCAAGTGGCCACTTTTGGGAATTGTAATGACTGATCTTCAAAGAGGTCTGACCTGACACAGGGGCATGAAGATGTCAAAGGTCAGGCATGAGAAACCAACAGGGTGCCAATATTTGTCCCTCCCTCTGTCATGCTCCCAAATCAGAACCCTGCGCTTCAGAGCTGCAGCTCATTCGGCATGTTGGAGATGACCATTCGAGTGCAATTACAGAAACTTTGAGATGGACTGAAATTAAATTGCATGAAGATGTATAATCCATACGTACTGTGGACGAAATCCACCTATAAAACCAGCAACAACACGTTTCTGATGTTTTTTAAGCTATGGCAAGTTGCAAATGAGTTTATTCCTAATCTTGTGGTGCATCTGTAATTACATAATTATTGAAAGAGAGTAGTTAAACAAGAGGGAAAAAGCTTGTAAATGGCATTCAAATAACCAGATGACTCAACTGTCTCCACAACATGAGGCAGCAGTTTTCTCTGTTTTAGATCTTTAAGACCAAACAGCGTTGTGCTGCTGCCAGTCAAATCTTCCTCTGTTAGGTTTACCTGAACACCCTGAAGGCATCGAAGACCAGATCAATACCCCAATATCAAATCTTAATAAAATTAGAGCATCTCTTTGGATCCACATAGAGTTGTTGTCAGTAAGAATCGTTAAAGGCACTAAAGCTGCAGAAAAAAAGTGTTTTAAAGCTTCAGTTGAGGTGGAAAGCAAAACACCAAACTATCACGTTTCACACCAGCCAGTAAGGGGAAGAAAAATATAAAATCCCAGTTTAATGTTCAAACAATTTAAATAAAGGAATAACAACTCAAAAATCGCCATGAACACATCAGCAACTCCAGAGCTTACCCCACAGTTCAGCTGCAGCTCCTGGCTCTTTGTTGGTCTGTCTGCAGAGGGAGATGCTGGCCCATTCCCGGCCATGTGAAAACAGATTGATGGCCTCCCCGCTCTCCTGGTTTAATTGGGAACAGGCTGAAATTTATGCTAATACGATGACATCAGTCCCGCCAGCCTCCTCTCTCCATAAAAGAGCGGAGCAAAAAAAAAAAAAAAAAAAAAAAATAGGGGGCCAAGTTTTTCCCAGCCAGTTCCGTCGGTCAAGTTCAAGCGCGCCGCCGGTCGGGCTGCTTTTGTCATTTAAATGCGTGACTGCGCTCATCAAATTAACGCAAGTGGGGGGGCGGGGGGGACACGTAGGCACGTGAGCATATCCATGCATCTTGCATCTGGTTTGGTTATTTTATTGGTGAAGCTTCTGTGTCACTAGTGTAACAAAAATGGTTTAGTTTCCACCTATAGCAGAGAGGGATTATGCACCTGTTTTGAATTTCAACCGGACCAGATTTGCTTTGCAACGGACCTAAAAAAAAAATAAAAAAAAAAAAAATAAAATGTGACAGGGATGCAGCCTACCAGCACACACACGAGTGAGACTTTTTAAACATTTGTGAATGTGAGTCATCCGCTCAGATGCGCCAAATTTTGCGCTGTCACACACCGTCCACCTGTATGACAAAACAAGATCGCTGCAACAGAATTACAGACAGAGGGGTCCTTGGTTTTTCCAGATGCACAAATTGTGTGAGGACATAAGCAACACCTTAAAGAACCACAGCTGAATCGAGCCGAGTCTTGCTTATTTGTGGATGTAAGGCCACTTTATGATGTATGACGGGCCTCTTCTTGGGTTAAAAAAAAAAAAAAAGTGCAATCGGTTCGGAATAGCATTAACATCCAAAACTCCCTCCCAAAAAGCAAAATAAAACTTTGTGTGAAGCACAACTGAAAGACAGCTACCATCCTTCTTTCTATCTTCTTTATTTATTTATTTCCTTTAAAGTGTGGCTCTGTAAGGAGAGTCGAGTGATCAGAAGGTTGTAGGTTCGATTCCAGCTGAAACAGGTCAATGTGCCCCTGGGCAATTCGCTTAACCCCAAGTTGCCTACCGATGTGTGTATAAATGTGTGTGCGTCTGTGAATGTAAATAGGTGAATGTGACTCTAGTGTAAAGCGCTTTGAGTGGTCAAAATGATTGGGAAAAATTCAGACCATTTACCATTTTCTTTCTTTCTAGTCGAGGAACCCTCTGGGTCATAATGCCCTGCATGGGTAGAAAGCTGTATAATCTACATCAAAACCAGCACTGACTCTCCATAAAAGAAAGTCAAGTTTGTAGATAGGCATCAAACATAAACACATTTACCAAAGACCTCGTAGTCATATACACAGCCAATATTTGACATAGTGTTATATATACCGAGTAGAAATGTTGCTGTCTAAATTAAAATTCCAATATGTGTTAATGTCAGCTCGGTGGCTTTTTCTGCCTATGTGTATCTATATGTATTTTTCTGTGTACACAGCAAATTCGGAAGTGTTCCATCAACTCCTACAGAGTTAAATTCAACACTTTGAAAGTGTCTATATTGGTCCACGCTGGATGGTGTAGAAAGTACACTTTTGAAAGTGTTATTTGTGATAGAGTTGAATCAACACTGACAGTAGTTGAAATCAAACACACTTCAGTGTTAATATACCCAACACTAGTGTATATTGTCAAAAGTTAACACTATAAATGTGTCAATCCAACACAGGACGGTGTAAAGTATATATTAACATAGAAATCTGAGTTTTGAAATACTACTTGCAGAGTGTGCTGTGGTGGTGCAGGGGTTAAGCACACCCTACATATGAAGGCTCTAGTTTTCAATGCAGCTGTTGTGGGTTTGCTTCCTGGTCTCCCCTTTCTCTCATTACTCACTTTTTTTTGTCAATTTACTACCAAATAAAAGCCACTAGAGCAATTAAAACCTTTTTTC
>NW_015112929.1:298770-310331 GCF_001443285.1 Poecilia latipinna | reverse complement strand
ACCTTGTTATAATAAGCTCCAGACAAGACGCCATACTGCTGCCTCCGCTCCTCAGGCAAACATGTGACGCAGTAGCGGAACAAGCCGGCGTCGGCCGGGGGGCGGGGCTAATGACCGGGCCCAAATAATAAAGCTCGTGATAATTTAACTTTACAACATGGACATGCCCGCAACAGAGGAGCTAACAAGTTTCATCACCACAGAGAGCGACTATGTCATTTTGAAGTCCATCTGACATGAAGTACAACAAACCAAGAGAAGAACAGAAACATCAGGCTACTGGTCACTAATGATGAAACAACACAAATTCAAAACATGTTAACGTTCCGTAGCTCTAGCTAGTTTGCCATTTGTTGCCAAGTGACTGATGATGACGTTGGTGACAAGCTTTACCCAGAATGCACCTGGAGACAATAAGGACAATTCATTTGTAGTTTTGTGTGTCGTGAAGTTAAATATAAGAGTGAAAATAAAGCCAGTCATGTAGCACAACATTTTATTCAATATTTTACACCCACTATGTCACTAAAATCAGTCCGTCTGGTAAAGTTTTTAGCAACCATGAGTCAACAATGGGGCACCCTACTATATAAGCTACTGGGGTATCATACAGTGGTCATCTGGCTCTCTTTTACAGTTGTCATTAGATGTTACAAAGAAAATATGTATCCTTCCTTATATGTTGCTAGGTCTGATGTGAAGTCACAAATGTTACAATTGTGGGGAGGAACTATCTGATGTTGATTTCTAAATCAACACCAGATTGAGTATTGATTTAGACTGTTGGACTTAACATAGAAATCAACACTGGACTGGATTGTTTTTTAACTCTTTGGAACTCTTTAGTGAGTGTTAACACTCATGTTGTTGAATTAACACTGTGTTTTTAACATACAACACTTGCACTGGAAAGCTGACACTTCTGAATTTGCTGTGTAAGGCTTCCTCCCAACGTCCAAACAGCAACAACTGGATATTGGCACCAGACCCCTCTGTGAACCCGATGGACATAGAAAACGAGCCGATGTATAAAAATGATTCATTTCCTGTATTTGTTCTGTGGACACTGCAGGGATTAATGAGGTATCATGCTGAACGACAATGCATCACCTACTCAGTCTCTTTCCAGGCACTTCCTTGTTTCCCTTATCCTACCATGAGCCTGCTAATTAACAGTCATGAGTTGCAGCGTTTTAAAAAATCCCTGTGACAAAACAGATCTGGTCCTCCTTAGCTTGTTCCCACAGTTCACAGCTCTTTCCCCTCTCTCTCTCTCTCTCTCTCTCTCTCTTTCTCTCTGTCTCACACACATACACACACATTACAGAAGATGCAGCAGTTAGGACCGAGACAAAAAAAAACAGAAAAAAGCGGGTAAAATTAAGGCAGATGATAGGGGGGAGACAATAAGCACAGACAGAAAGGGGCAGTTTCCTTTGACAAGCCACCACTGCAGCATTTGCATATATTCAAATCAGGGGGCGAATGCCATGCTTGGGGGTTGACAAAGACGAGCCAATGGGAGGGCTGCGTCCCTGCTGCGGGCTCAGAGGCAGCCGCCAGTCCTTCAGCAGCACCCTGGGAGAAACCCAGGGAAGTGGTGTGGGAACCAAGAGGCCCCTGGAGCTGGACAGAGGGAGGGGAGCCACTTGTAGCCCATGATGGATTTGCATTTTATTTGTGTCCATTTTGCTCAGTAATTTCTGCCCCTGCTCTTCAGCCACAGATGGCGGACATGATAGAAGGATTATCATTTGTGTCAAAAATGATAATGATGGAAGTGTTTTTTTTTTGTTTTTGTTTTTTTTACCCAGACAGATTTTTCGTCCTTTTGTTTGACTGGCACCGTAATGTCGGACATGATGGACAAACTTTGAGAACATTTAATTGATTTTGGTATAATTTTGTTGTCAATTCCTGCTTCAAAAAATGTGTTTTATATATTTTAGGAGTTACAGCAATTCACAATGTAAGTAAAGGATGTTGAGTTAGACAAAAAAAAAAAAAAAAACGAAATACAGAACTGGTCTTCTAAGGACAGCGCTTCGCAAAAGCATCCATGCAGCCATGCCGTGTTTTCTTAGTTCTTTCTACATTTCACTGAACTCTGACCTGCTTTGCTATCCCCTCTACAGAAAAGCATCCCTAGATAATGGTGCAGCCATCACCATATTGAGTTCATGGACATGTTCAGTGTTAGTTTTCCTCCACATATGGTTTGCACGCAGAAAAAAATAAAAGTCAGGTCTCATCTGGCATTCATAGCATCCTTTTCCACATGTTTGATGTGTCACTTATATTATTTGTTGTTAGTAAAATGTAAAGAGGTCATCCTCTGGCTTTCTTTCAATGTCACAGTCTGCTTCTCTAATGCTTTTCCATGTCAACTCTGTCAGATTAGGTTGACAGAGTTGTGTCAACCCAAACTGACAGTTTAGGTTGACAGCCATGTACGTTTTGTGCCATACTCTTTCCACTTTTTGAAGATGGATTGAACAGCACTACGTGAAATGTTCAAATCTTGAGATGCTGCTTCACAACTTAACCTCGTTTTGAACCTTTCCACAACTTTACCTCTGACTTGTCTGGTGTGTTTGATGGCTTTCGTGAGCCTGGTTCTTCAGTCATTTACACCACAACCCTTCAATATGATGCTGTCTCGTTTCATTGTTTGATGTTTCAAAAAGATCTGTTGGATTGATTTTTTGTTTTCTTTTGTTGTAAGGGGTACAGGAGAACAGGGGAACTTAAATGTGCACCCCAAGGTTTTCTATTTTCCAAATCATTTTGTAACCACGCATCATTTTCCTTCAACTTCACAGTTATGCACTAATTTGTGTTGGTCTATCACACTAAGATCCAATAAAATACATTAAAGTTTGTGGTTATAACTAAAACAAAGTCAAGGAGTTTTAATATTCTTGTCAGGAACAATGTCAATAAAGTATACTCATTTTTTTTTCTTGTCAATGCATCTCAAATTCAGGCAGAAACATATAGTTGCTAAAATACCAATAATATAAGCTGATGAAGTAATGTGATTTGGTTTATACAGCTTTAGAAAAAATGAAGAGACTACTGCAAAAATGATCAGTGTCTCTGATTTTACCTTTCATAGGTTTATGTTTGAGTAAAATGAACACTGTTCTTTTATTCTATGAACTACTGACAACATGTCTCTGTAATTCCAAGCAAAAACTTTGTATTTACTTGGAGAAAATGAGAAATGGTCAAAATACCAAAAAAATAAAATAAAATAAAAGATGCATCGTTTTCACGCCTCAATAATGCAAAGAAAACAAGTTCATATTCATTTGGAAACGACAATACTAACGTTTTAACTCATGAAGAGTTCAGAAATCTATATTTGGTGGGATAACCAGGAGATTTTCAGTGGGGTTCAGTGCAGTGGGCTCTTCATTTTCCTTTTTCCAGAACTGTATTTCCAGAGGTTTTCCTACCAGAGGTACAGCATGAATCTCCAACTCATCAAATTCCCAATCCTCTCTGAAATGCCACACTCTTGTGATCAAACTATAAAGAATCAGATGTTTTCTTTTTAACAGAGAGGGGGTCGCCAATTAGCCAAAACTGAGAATCAAAGCCACAGTGGAAGAACGCTTCAATAACACACCCAGCCTCACATCCTAAACACAGATTTGAATCTCGTTGGCCTAAGAGGTTTAGAAGCAGATACTTTTCGCTGTTGGTGGCACATGGGGATGAGCTGACATTTGAATGCATGTACAGGCTGTGGCTGTGTCATTCAGTCATTAACACTGCTCAAGCTGCTCCTGAGCAAGGCATCTGTGCACCCCGATGCCTTTTGTCATGCATTGCCGTCTAAACACAGCGTACATATGTTAGTGGATTTTAGGGTGCAGAAAAACATGCGGGCGGATTAAGAGGCGACAAAGACATTACCCTGGTGTATAATGTGCACCACGCTGAAGCTTTTCTGAGTTTTATCCTTTAAAGTGGAAAAGAATGCTCTGGTGCACAATTACATCACACAATTATCCCTGTTGAGCAGTGTTTTAGTGCCAAAGCAGAGAGGAAGAGGAGCATATCTGAGACCTTAAGCTTCACCATTTGCATATTGTTTGTTTTCATGCAGCGAAATGTTAAGATGCATGATGGTGAAGCATGAGACCTGGGGATTATCATTAGGAGGATCACGAAGATGCATTCGAGGGTATGCTGAGGAACAACAGGAGGATCAAACTTTACATTTTGAAAAGATTTGATGAGTTGAAGCATGATGGTAAATTAAAATTGCTAAGAGGTTTTACTTGTTTGTGAGTTTTCTCCACGCTGCCCACAGTTTTCATATGTATGGTGGTCAACGTGTTAAGAGAGAAGTGCAGCAATTATTAACAAAATCTTCACAAACTGTTGAAAATTTAGGAACAATCTGCTATTGTTACTAAATAAAGATTTAAGTATGTACTATGATAGCAAATTGTTCCTTTTAAAAATATATATGTGTTACACACATCGGAAACCTAGAAATATTTATATTTTTGGAACACTGAGAGGCAAAAAAATAAAAAATAAAAGCACGGTTTTACTGATTCTTCTGGTGCCTTCAAGAACATCGGGAAATTTTCCTTTTGCATCGGCCGTTTATATTTCCGACGCATTACTATTATTTTTGTAAAACCTTAAATGTTAGTAGCACGAAGAATATAATTTAAAGTTTGACTGAATTCTGAAACCCCAAACAGAAACATCAACTGATATATTTAAAATAATAATTAATTTAGAAAATGTTGACGTAATCGTGAAAAATTTTTTATTAGCAGAACGGCAGGAGAGTATGGAGACAGCTACAAATGATGTAAATGAGGTAAATGTAAAAACATAAAAAAATAAAACTTGAAACTGACGATTTTTGTGTTTATTCTTGTATTAATCATTAGAATTTACCTAACTTTACTGAAGTACATGAAGGTAACTCGGAACTCGCTTCTACATCCGGGGCATTCAGTAGTTTCACATGTAGGTCGGTTCAGCTGCCATAGAGTGCCCTCGTTCAGAAGCTCCTGGTGCTACTCTGGTGTTTACATCCACATTTGACAGAGATTATGGTAAATATATTTATATTAACTCAGCAGCCTGTATTTGTCTGCCTAATAGACTCCCTCTATGGACTTCTAGCGAGCATTTAGCTAATGCTAAATGCGGCTTGCAGCAGGCTGACAGGTGCTGGAGTTTTGGCTAAATTTAGCCGGACAGACATCTGCTGAGTTTCATTCATTCTTCCTGGGACTTTCAGCTAACATATATAGTTTAATTTATTACTTTTTCATCGAACATTCTCACTCTTTGCAAGCTTTTGCTTCACAACAAAGTAAGGGTATCGCTTGTTTTCTGGACCTTTTTTTTTTTTTTTGGGAGGGGGAGGGTCATTTATGTTTCCAAAACAAACATAAATGAAACTGCGGCCAATTGTGCAGTGACAAATTTAGCCATTTGAGAAAAAAAAAAAAATCAGCTGCAAACTTGCTGAGAGTAACATATACCCAACTGCAGTTGTTAAAAATGTACTTCATTCCTCTGCCAGGCACTAATGGGGATTCAGCTGGTGGTCAGCTTGCTGGCCGCCAGCATCATGCAGAGGATGGCCCCACACTGCTCATTTGCACGATGGCTCGTCTGCAACGGCAGGTAATGTCACACTCGGGTATCAATTTGTGTGTTATGCATGTAATATAAGCTGTACTAACACACGTGTTTTCTCCCAGTTTGTTCCGATTCAAACACCCGTCAGAGGGAGAGTTGTTCGCGTTGGCAGGAAAACAGATGCCTAAACAGAACAGAAGAGACAGGTGAGTGTTTTTTTTTTTTTTTTTTTTTTACTGATAAACTCAGCTTACATTTATCTGAGAGTTTGCTCATGAGTTGGGGTTTCTCCAAATTTGCCCTCTGTGTTTTAATATTTTTGTGTGTGTGTGTTTTCTAAGGAGACAGAATGGAGAGAACAAGCCTCTCACGGTGCCCAAAGACATTGACCTTCACCTGGAGAAAGCGCCTGTCAACATGATGGACGCTCTTGGTAAAACAAGGCACTCCTCTATGTTCATCGGGTCGACGCGTTGCGTGTGTTATTACTCTAAGCTCAGTTACTAACGGCGAACCGATAAGACTCTCTATGAAATAATCAGAGCCTTTTTGTTGTTTTATTTCTGTTTGCAGTCCTGCGGTTTTTCCTGGAGTACCAGTGGCTTGTGGATTTTGCTGTCTATGCCATGGGCGTCTTCCTGTTTACCGAGTGTTATTATAGTGTGGTAGACGCCAGCAAAGAGGTCAACATCGGAGCCATCTGGTGTGTCCTAACGGTTGTGTTTGGACTGTATCCTTCTGATTTTGCCTTAAAGCTACAGCAGCTTTTTTAACAGTGGTGGGACAGCAGAGGCAACAAATCCTCTAGTCACATTTGCGTCATTAGAATACATTTATATCAAAATATCAGACAGAGCAAAGAAGATGTATTAGAAAATAACTTCTGTTTTAAGTCTCTGTCTGTCCTTCTGTCCAGTATCTACAGATCTTTCAAGTAATCCATAAGCATCTGTTTTGTTTTCCATCCATCCATTCACTCAATCAGGTTTTTTTAGGGTTTTTATATTTAAACCAGAAATATAGTAAAAACAAAATAAAAAATAAATATAATATATAATCTCTGCAAGAAATTTAGAATTGGCCAAAAATGGCTGAGAATTTCAAAAGGTTGAATAATGAACCTTTAAAATAAAATGTATTCAGGAACCCTTTAACCTGCTCTTTATTCCACGTATGAAGTCGTGTTTGTGTCGTCGTTTGCTTTCCATCAGCTCCCGGTCTCCTCCCGGTCGTTCCTCCTTAACCCGTCGTTTTTTTCCAGAAAGGCCCTCCACACTCTGATGAGTCACTACTTTTGCTCGGAGGAGGGCGGCGAGCGCTCCGTGTGCCTCGCCTTCGGCTTCCTGTCTCTGCTGGTGGCGATGCTGGTTCTGGTGGTCCGAGAGGACTACCTGGAGTTCGGCCTGGAGCCCGGCTTTTCCAGCCTGTTCGACAACTTGGAGACGTTCGCCAGGCATCAGGGTTACGCCGATTGGTCGTAAGTAGAGACGCGGGACTTGGCGAGGCGCGCTCGCTTCAGGAGACGCCGCCGTGCCGAACTTTGCGGCTGTTTCTGACGACAGGATCCCGGTGACGAAGCTGACTGTGAAGCTGGGCCTGGCTGCTGTCTGCGCTTACATCGGGTCCCTCCTGGCCTTCCCTGGACTCAGGCTGGCTCAGACTCATCTCGACGCTGTACAGATGAACTCTGACCGCCCTCTCATTCAGTAAGAACTCTTAGAGGAAAGAAGGAAAAAAAAAAAAAAACTGTAGTCCCATCTTTTTCCAACACATTTGACATTGTGTTTGTATCTCTCTGATTGCTCTACAGGATTCTGCTGCACTTGAGTTTCTTATCTCCCGTCGTCGTGTTGGTTTTGTGGGTAAAACCCATCGCTAGAGACTTTTTGGCCAACGCGCCCATGGGAAAGACGTCTGTCACCCTGTAAGTAACTTTTTTTTTTTTTCTCCACTGACTGTTTAACCTCTGTATAAGTAAAGCTGGTAAGTTGTCGGCAGAAAGAAACCTTGCGGTTTGCCTCCGGCAGGGTGAGCAGCGCAGCATTCGACAGCATGCGTCTGTGGATCATCGTGGGCCTGTGCGCGCTGCGTCTGGTGCTGACCCGGTACCACCTGCAGGCCTACCTCAACCTGGCTCAGAAGTGGGTGGAGCAGATGAAGAAGGAGGCGGGACGAATCGCTGCCATCGATATCCAGCGGAAGGTCAGATACATGTTTTTTTTTTTTTTTTTTTTGCATAAGAATGAGAACGATTTTCATCGCCGTCACGGAGAAACCTTTTAACTTGATCTGCTTTCCGTCAGGTCACGCGTGTGTTTTGCTACCTAACGGTGGTTACGCTTCAGTATTTGGTTCCTATTCTGATCATTCTCTTCTCCACGTTGGCACTCAAGGTGCTGGGTGAGTAAATGGTACATCTTCTGGAGAAACCCTGATCAGGAAACCTCGAATGCTACGTCTCATGACTTCGTGCTTTTGTAGGGAACTTCTCCTGGGGTTTCAACATCGAGGAGACGCCGGGTGTGACGCCAGCGCTGGTGATCCCCACAGCAGCACCCGTGCCGACCGGCGGCCTCGACGAGGACGAGGACGGGATGGAAGACATGGAGGAGGACATCCAGGCCACGGTGGCACGCCTGTCAGAGACGTTTGCCGCGCTGCGCTCCGTCCTCACTCCTCTCTTCCTCCGCGGTCTCTTCGCCTTCCTCACTTGGTGGGTGGCCGCCTGCCAAGTGATCAGCTCTCTGTTTGGCATCTACTTCCATCAGTACCTGATGCAGAACTGAGGAAACTGGAGCGCCGGATGCACGCAGATCACTTCGAGCTCTCGCTGTGTGAGACGCTGCTGGAAGGGTGATGGACAGAGGGACGATAGCGGATGACCACAGACCGAGACCGAGTCTGTGTTTGGTTGGAAGAGGTAAACCAGCAGGCCTCTGGCATCAGTGACACAAACATAGAGAACGAACCGTGACTTGTTTCGCAAAGCAAGTTCAGCTTGCATCAATTTATACGACTTCGCTTGGTCATATCATGGAAGCAGCATTTTTAGCAAAGGAGGAATAACTGAGAATAGATCTGTGTTTCCTTTTCAGTTCAGATCTAACTTGACTGTGTAACTTTGAAGGTATTCAAACCTTTTTCTTTTATTATTCTCACTCTAGAGCAGGGATGTCAAACTCCAGTCCTCAAGGGCCGCTGTCCTGCAGTTTTTAGATGTGCCACAGGTACAAAACACTGGAATGAAATGGCTTAATTACCTCCTTTTTTGTTTAGATAAATTCTCCAGAGCCTTGCTAATGACCTAATTATTCCAGTCAGGTGTGGTGCAGCAGAGGCACATCTAAAAGTTGCAGGGCAGCGGCCGTCCAGGACTGGAGTTTGACGCCTGAGCTCTAGATGAACTTCTAGAATCCAAATAGCCATTTTTTTTTACCTTCATTCCTAATGAATCAATGTCTCCATTTCCAAAAAAAACATACTCGTCCCCTTAGTGAAAGGAGAACTTAACTTTTATAAATGTTATGTTGAATTGATGTGATTATACAATGAAGGATTCACAGTTTAATTTTTAACATTTTAAAGCAAAACTGCAAACTTTTCCAGAGGGGGAAAGAGCTTTCGTGAGTAGAGAAAAAGCCAACTTGAGGTGGTTGTATATTTGTGATGCACATGATGAACAGTACCATAACTTCAAATGGCAATAATGGTCTGAGAAAGAACAACAACAAAAAAAAAAGACATTGGCGCAGCACAATGTCCACAGTTCTTTGCAGATTTTATATAAAAACATTTCTGTTGCCTTTATATTTAAAATAATTTCTTTATTCTCTCATCATGTTTGATCCAAGCTACCAGTCACTTTGCCAGTGCTTCCAGTTTCAGTTTTAACTTTGACTCATCAGCTGCCTCTAGTATGATGATTACAATCCCTTTGGTTCGTCTCGACTCCAGCTTTTTGAGTTTAGCAGAAACTTACCTGGGAAACAGATTTTTTTTTTTTTTTCCAGGAAAATTCATGAATAGAACTTGATTGAAAGTTGCAGTATTTGCCTGCACAAGCAAGTTATTCTTAAAGCTTTGTGTGTGTGTGTGTGTCTTTTTTTGTTTTTTGTTTTAATCTATGGTGTTCTTTTGTTGTTAACTTGAGATGCGTAACCTTTCTTTTTGTACCATCCCAGTTTTCAGTCCCTTTTTCTGCTGCTGCTGCTCTAAATCGCCTCAAAACTTATTTTCCTTATTTAAAAACAGGAAATTATGGAGCATGTACTCATGGTGATCTGCAGCTACTAAGCGTCTGCTAACACCATAGCGGTTAACTTTCCATTCATTTTCTTGTGCAGACCTACCAATCCTTAGCTTCGTTCTAAAAGCATCTTCTGCAGCTTTTGCCATGCATCTGTGTCAGTGTAATGTGAACAGGCTGCTGTTTTAATGCTGCATTTATATAACATGTAATGGATAACATGTAAAGGTTTTTGTGCCTCCTCCCGGAGCTGGAAGAGGATATATTTTGTGTGAGGGACTCTGTTTCCCTTTAAAGAACCGATTTAAGAGTGCTAAACAATTTCTTTTTTTTTTTTTTTTTTCTTGCCGTTTCTTTTTTTATGTAGAGCTGTAGTTGAAAGTGTCTGAAAGCCAAACACTGAAGAGTTATTTTATTGTGACCTAAGTGCCTGGGAGCGTCAGGGATTGTTAGTTTCTCTAAAACTCCCTCTCTCCTTGTTTGTTTTGTGTTTATTAAAATCAGCTTAATCACATTTTTGTTTTCATATATATATATGAAAACAGATATATTTTCCCACGCTAGATGGCTAAAACATTTCATGCTGACTAATGAGTTACTTTTTATTTATTGTGCATCACCTTATGTTGTAAGTAACATAGAAATTTAGCAGATTCTGACGTTTTGATCTTTAATTTCATTGTAAACCATTATGCTGTGAAGTTTTAACCGAGATGATTTCAGTTTTTGAATGCATGGTGTGCTGAATCTTAAGATTTTTTTTTTTGTGTGTGTGTGTGTGTTTGTGCAGCCTAATTAAAGACAACTTTCTGATTTTATGCATTTTAGACATTCTCACTTTGTCCTGTTTTTTGGGAGATTTCTGATAATTATTTTTTTTGTTGAAGTAGCACTCCATTGATTGTTAGCCGAAGTCTGGAGAACGTGACTGCATACTGAGGAAGGTCATCCAGGTGTTTGATCCAGGTGCAGTGGACCAGAGACGCATATGAAAGCTGCAGGACATCGGCCCTCGAGGACTGGAGTTGGAAGTCCTCCAGGTCTAGTTGATCTGAAGGGTCC
This sequence comes from Poecilia latipinna, assembly GCF_001443285.1. NCBI lineage: Eukaryota > Metazoa > Chordata > Actinopteri > Cyprinodontiformes > Poeciliidae > Poecilia > Poecilia latipinna. Next base: position 299,398 of record NW_015112929.1, on the reverse strand, counting down.
TGACCTTTGACCCCAGCCTCCAGAGAGGCTGCGTCATCAGAGAAAAGGAGGCTAAACACGAATACACGCCACAATTTTGAAACTTGTATTTCTATAAAGTTTTGGAATGTGATAAAGGGAAATGTGCCCTGACTGTGTTTTCTTAGAATGGTCTTGTCTTAAATCTGACATATTTTCTGATAATTGTGGTTTATTTCCGTTCTTATTAAAAAAAAAAAAAAAAAATCACAAATGCCTCATGACAGCAGTCAGGAGAGGAAATTTGAGTAATAAAATCACATTCATGATAAATAGACATGGGAACTCGGGAAGAGCTTCTGTCCGACGTCGTACTGAAAGGTGACTCCGTCACCTCGCCGGTGTCTGTGCAGGAGGGTCACTCCAGACCGCTCTGCGCCTCCTCAGCCTACCACTGGCTGGCTCCGGTTGCTATAGTGATTTCCTATGTATGTCTGTGCAGGGGACCCAGACATCCCCTACAGCCTGGGCTGAGGCTGTCCTCAGGGGAGGAGACCAGACATGACCCCGGTGAAAGTCTCTTTTCTGATTCTTTTTTTTTTTTTTTTTTTTTTTTTTTTGGGGGGAAAAAAAAGGGTGGGTGCTTCGCGGGAAAAACCCCCCCCCCCTT
>NW_015112929.1:287900-295684 GCF_001443285.1 Poecilia latipinna | reverse complement strand
AATGCCCCCGGTGAAATTTTTTTTTTTTTTTTTTTTTTTTTTTTTTTTTTTTTTTTTGGAGGGAAGACAACAGAGTCGGTCCATGCTGGTATCAGCCCGTTCCCCGTTTGGGTGTAAGCGGGAAGGCAAATTCTCCGTCGGTGGGGTTTCCGTAAAATGCTCCTTCACAGTCACCGCGAGACAACCAGCTGTGGAAATGAGCCTTTTTATACTGAACAATTTTAGTTTTCTTTTCTCTCTCTCTCTCTCTCCAAGCCAGACATAAAGGTCTCCGGGCTTTTAAGCAGCCCATTCTCGCTCTCCACTTTCTGGTGGCTGCGTGGCGAGGAGCATGACAGGGCCGTGACATGATAATGAGGGAGTGTGTTTGCATGTGGGTTCAAAAGATAGAAAGTAGGTGAAAAAAGAAGAAATAAAGGGAAACATGAAAGGTGTGCAGTAAATGGCATTTTTATCAGCCTTCAGACAACGCAAAACAGGCAACGGATTCGCATTTTCTCTTCAAAGCGAGATATTTAACTAAATGTTAGATGTTAAAGTAAAAAAAAAAGACAAAAGCGAGAGAGAAAGAAACCAGGAGCAAAAGGTACAAATTAAAATGTTTTTTTTATTTAAAAGGATTCACGACAAATGTCAAATAAAAATCAGTCTCTGTTCTGCTGGAGAGGAACTCAACTAACATTAGAAAAAAAAGGAATCTGCAGTAAAATAAGAATACTCATAAAAACTTTTTTTTTCTTCTTTTTTTTAGATATATAAACGCATAAAATAAAAACAAAGCTAACTCTGCCACAGAGGTTCGATGTGGCGACCTCTTTTCACTGAGGTAAAACATGTACCTGAACCTCCATCAGGTCATGGACATCCTTTTTTTTTAAGATAACCAATCAGCGACAGAAAGCTTACCGCATACAGCCTCAGCCTTATTAGGTTGCGATAGTGTGACATAATACCACCCCCTGGAGGACAAGAAGAGGAAATGATCTGAACGGCCACCAGCAGTTTTTACTACACATCAATGAACCAGATGCAGCTAAAAAAGAGCAGAACAATAGAAAGGCAAAGATTTGTCACGCAGGTTGTCCCATATCTGTACATCATGAAGAGGCGAGAGGCGGCAGCCATGGTAACAAAGTCTTATTTGACCATGTTCAATTCAGCACCATCCACATTTATTATTGGTATTAAAGATAAATACAATAAGTTCACTGTTTTTTATTTTTTTATTGTAGCGTAATCTTACACTGAAAAATGCAAACTTTAATTTATTAATGAGTCCCGTTTCTTTTGGCTACTTGTTAGAAGGAAGGCATGTATTTTGTGCCAACACATAGTGAACAGAACAGCAAGGGAGGTAAAGAAGGAAAATCTAAGCAAATGGGGGATGTGGATATTTCTTTGGGTTTCGCAGGATTTAACATAAAGCTTGGGGATAGCATTTGCGTATCATTAAAAAAGAAAAAAAATCTCCCGCATTTGGGGAGATATATATATATATATATATATATATATATATATATATATATATATATATATATAGAGCTAAAGCTTAAAATGTGTCAAACCTGAGAGCAAAAAGAAAAAGCAGCAGGTTCCGATTGTGAGAACTCTGCTTTGAACGAGGCAGGCGTGTTCACATGGAGTCTGAAAACGGTTTGGACATTAGTGGGTTAGCCTAGCATCGCGGAGGTAATCTGTGAACAAGAGCCGCTTCCTACAGGGAGAAAATGAGTCTTTTCAAGTTTACATTTATGATTGAAGAACAGACGAACAGACGAACACACGAATTAACTTCACTGCATATTTTTAGACTGGTTCTTGAACAAGATATTTAATTATATGTCAGACTGAATTCTTAAGTTTCCAATCAAGCCTCTTTGCTCATTTCAAAACATTTTTTAAAATTATAATTTAGAAGTCTGATTTTGACTGATCAATTAGTCAAAATTGATCAGTCAAAATAAATTTTGACATACTAATCCTCATTGTGTAGGAAGCTAATAATTAGCTTAAGCGTTTTAACGTAGATTTAAATAAAAATGAGCAATTTCTAAAATAAAATAAATTTCAATGTTTATTCATAGTTTTTAAAACTGGTGCTTCATGTCTTGTTTCAGTCCGGACTCGGAAGAGATGCTGTTTTAAAGGCCAAATGTACTTTCAGAAACCTTGAAACTTCTGGGAAAACTCAGCTAGTCTTTAACTATTTTCCCAAAGCTGCAAAACAAACAAACAAAAAAAAACATAATCAAACTGTATTTTGTTTCAGCACAGAAAAATCTAAATCAAAAGAAGAAAGTCCGTATGCGTCTATCGCCTCGTGGGATCAAGCGAGTGACTTGAAGGGAGGATTTCTTTCCCACCCTGGAGAGCCCAGCTCTGCGAGACGAGACGTCCCCAACGGGGTCGGTGGGGGACGCTCTAGAAAACATCTCGACCCCGTCGGGTTTTGTTGGCAGCCGTTGAGCGGGAGGCGGTGGCAGCTGGCTATCTCTGCCAGCCGTCGCTCATCTCCAGCTGCCTGACAGGCTGCCCTCGCTCCTCTCCGTCCTGCGGGTAGCCGGCTTTGGGAAGCTCCTTCGTCCTGTTGGCCGGGTGGGCTTCCGGAGGGCTGTGGCGTGCCACGTCGTCGTTGCCCGTGGGCGAATGCTGCCGGAGGTGGTGCAGACGAGGAGAGGACGGAGAGCACATGTGGTCAGGCGAGCTTCGCTCCGATTTGATGCTGAGGTTCAAGGAGGCAAGGTGAGAGGAGTTGGAGGAGCAAGACTGGGGTGGGAAGGAGCACCCCCCGCTGGACATCCTGGGAACAACAAGTTAAAGTATTAGCACATTCACACCAAAAGGGCATCATCTTGCTTAATCTGTGATACTAGTTAAGTGTTACTTCAGTGCTGAAGTATTCCTTCCCCTTGTCCTTTTTTTTTTTTTTTTGCAATTTATCACAATAAAGCAGGAAGCCTCTTGGCTTTTAATGTTTTACACACCAACTCAAAATATCTCATTAGTGTAAAGTCAAAGAAAAATGATTTTAACATGAAATAAAATGTAAGAAAAAAATCCTTCAAAGAAGAGTACAGAGAAGAAAATCATTTCTGGAATAAAGTTCATTTGCCGTTTGCCACGAGTCATGTAGGGACACTGCAAACCTATCAAACAAGGTGCTCTGGTTAGATAAGACCAGAATGTAACCTTTGGCCCATATGCGTAACGTTATGTGTGGTGGAAAAACTAAGATTGAGCACACCGTCCTCCTAGTGACACAAGGTAGTGGCGGTATTATGCTTCGGTGACGCTTTTTCTTCAGTGGAGATAGAGAAGTTGGTCGGACTTGATGGGAAGACAGACGGGGCTAAAAAAAGGGCGATGCTGAGAGAAAACCTGCTTGAGACCACAGAGGACTTGAGACCTGGGTAGCGGTAAACCTTCCAGCAGCACAATGACTCTAAACTTACCCCCAGAGATACAAAGAAACAGTTCAGAGCAAATCATATTTCACGTACGGCTTGAAAATATCTTGTTAATGTCAAAGTTGATCCAATCTGACAGATGTTGTGCTTTTATTCTACAAAGATGCAAAACTAGTTGAGACGTGCTTCGAAACATTTGCTGATGTAATTGTGGCAAAAAAAAGGCCGACCAACTGCTGACTCTACTACAGTAACCGACTGAAGATGAATGCAAGCCACAATTTTCTTCCTCTAAGTAATAATATTTTTTTTTACTCTTTCACATAAAAACTTCAAAGATGTTTGTGTTTGCAATGGGAAACAACATGGGGCAATTCAAGAGGTTAGGAATGCTTTTGCACATAATTTCTGCTTATTATGTGCAAAAGAAGAAATGATGAGTCAGTATTCATGAACAGGTTTTTCTTTTTTTATGTTGTGCTTTGGTCTTTCCTGTTTTCACAGTGTGACATGCATTTTTATCAATGAACTAATTAGTTATTTCTTTGATTTCCTCATATGTGATTCAGACGCGAACGCAGACTGAAAACCAAAGTTTTTAAGACTTTTAGACAACTTCCTCCCGAGGCGCCTGCAGTTTCTATTTCAAGGCTGAGATCCACAGACGCTTTGCATGTCATGGCTACCAGAAAGACAGAAACAAATACTAATTTATGTTTCGTTTGCTTCGCTTCTACACTTCATCCGGAGGTTTTCTTTTGGTTTCTCATGATTTATCGTTTCTTTAGAGCCGGCGTCAATTTTGGTTCTACTTTCAATACAGAGAAGTCTGACCAACACTGTTGGTCAGACTTTATCTGCCATCTCTCAGCGACCTGATAGATAAAAACAATATTTCCCTTTTCACAGAACTCTCTCTCTCTCTCTGTGTGTGTGTTGAAGGTATCAAAATAAAGAGGTTCATGCATTTTACTACCCCAGTTTTCTGAATTCAGATGGAAATGAACATTTGAACAAGAGACAATCTCCTGCAGAGACAGGGCCAGTTTTATGACTCACCCTGAGCTGATATGAGGACTCTGAGACTCATGCTGCCAGGGATTCACCGGTCCTCGCTGTAAGCTGACAGAGTGAAAGAAACCAGGCTGGCTGTACTCTAAAACAAAGAGACAGACAGGAACGTCAAGAAAATCATCTCCAAGACACGCGAGACAACAACAACAAAACAGCTACACTGTATGAAAAGATACACCAGCTAATTCTTTTAGGAAATAACTCAAACCAGCTTCCTGTCTCAGGGTTGTTGTTTTTAATTTGTGCGCAAAGCTTGAAAAACTGAACAATAAACTACTCTCTGCTTGGCTGAGCAAACTAAACTGAGGTTCCCTTAAGTATTTCTCACTCTTTACATGTAAAACTCCAGTCCTCGTGGGTCGGTGCACTGCAACTTTTAAAATGCGTCTCTGCTTCAAAACTTGAACGAGGCTCAACTGTACGCTGAGGAGGTTATTTGGTAATTCAGCTCAGGTGTTCGCGACCAGGGACACATCTAAAAGTAGCTGCACAGCAGGAACCTCGAGGCCTCACTTCACAATGGTGCATACTTCATGCACTGTCACTTCATGTCACCTGATGACCCTGGTTGTCTCCAAACAGCTCTCGGTGTAGGAGTACGCTGGTACATTTGTCTTTCATTAAGACGTTAAAATCGAACTCCATCGGTCTTTTGGAGTTACGGAGGACATTTATGGTCTCGGTTGCGGATTTCATAGCAGTCGGCGTGGACAGCTGCTGCTGACCGTTCGGCGAACGCTGACTTGCCAATTGCTGTTTGAAAGCTGCCTTTGAGGAATGGGCGCGCTCGAGTCAGGAGTCTGTGAGCAGGCTTCGCTGTGCTGGTAAACCAGGAAAGTTAAAAATAATCACAAAAACATGAAAAAGCTTAAGAGAAAAATAGAAGAGGGAAGTTGAAACTACCGACAGATTCGAGACTCGTCTCTAAAATGGATGTAGTTCCCAATGCAATAGAGGTGTCACTTTCTTATTAGTGTCACCTGCCATTTTTAGTCTTAACTTGTGAAGAATGCAGCAGGTTGACTGCACCTCAAGCACAAGCATTTACATTTGTGGTCTTGTTGTGACGTCGAAATCTGTCCGCCCTACATACAGCTAACAAGTCGAGTATAACTTTTATCTTGGGCCTGGCTTTACTGAGGGCTTTTCCGCCTTTAGACCTCAGCCTTGGGTCCTTTGCATGTCCATTTTGCTATCGCAACATATAATCAGTTAATTAGTGAAAAACTGGGAAGGTAAGGAAAATAATGAATATTTTCTCTTTTTTTTTGTTTTTGTTTTCAGAGCAAACAAAAAAAGAAATATGGTATGTATATGGGTTTTTTTTCCCCCCCAATATATTTTACTGAATTTTCTCTTTTAGGACACAACAAACAACAAACTTATAACATTATAAACATGTACTTATACACACTTCGGCATGTATATGTTAAAAATATGATCTGGATTTGTACTCAGGTCCCTTTACTCTGATATACCCAAATAACATCCGGGGCAACCTTCACATTTAGCCCACAGACTCCCCGTGTTTGTCGTGTAATTTCAGTATAAATCCAGCTAATCTTTGAAGGCCTCAGAGGTTTGTTAGAGAACATCAATGAACAAACAGCATCAGGAAGACCAAGGAACGCAGCAGAGATAAAGAGCCGGATAAAATCACACCAGGGTTTCAAACCTAAACTAACAAGCCAGGCTAGGAGAGCAAGGTGACTCTGGAAGAGCTGTAGATATCCACGGGTCAGGAAGTATTTCAACAAAGTTTAGTCTGGAAGGGAGAATATAAACACACGCGGCAGTTTTCAGATTTAGTTTTTGTAAAAAACAATAAAAAATAAAAAAATTAGGAAAATCATGTTTCGTTTTCCTTCTGCTGCCCAATTATGCACTGATTTCTGTTCGTAACATAAAATCTCTTAAAACAATACAACTTAAAAATAAAAGTTTGAAAAGAAAAATTTTACATAGGGTACACAAATGTCTTCAAAGCATTATGTACACTGACTGTATTATATATATATATATATATATATATATATATATATATATATATTTTTTTTTTTAACTGTAAAGAAAAATAATTGAAAACAGATTTACCAGAGGCTCCAGCAGGGGGAAGCCCATAGCCCCCCAAACTGTGACTCAGGAGACCCGCTTTACCCATCGCCACCATCGAGCTGCTGCTGTGCAGGCCCTGGTACAGCAGACTCCTCTGATGATGATGAGGAGGAGAAGTACAAATAGTGAAACACAAAATGTGCAGTGATGTCACTCCTTGTGACTTGTAATCACTATTGTAGTGAGAGATGAGGGCGAGTGAGAAAGCAAACTGTGAAATTACGTTACAACTGGCAGGTTAAAGAGTTGTGCATTGGCTTATAAGCCCAGCAAGTGGCAGATTGTTTCATTTTTGATCGCAACAGATACTCACAGCAGAGTTGTGGTTTACTCTTGTGGCCCCCATGGCCTGATTAGCAGTGTCTGCCCGCAGGTTTTCGCTGCCCAGGCTCAGTGGAGGAGGGCTTTTCATGTCCAGAGCTCGGTTCAGGTTGCCGTGGGAGAACACGGAGTAGCCGATGCCTAATCAGAGGGAGACACCAGCGGGGCGTGAATGGAGTCCAAAGCTCACTTCACCTATCGGCGACTCATTTATTAAGTGCCACATTCTTCACCACCTTCTTCTGCAAACTAAAAGCTCAACACTAATATATATATTTCTTGATGCAAGATAAAAAAAAAAAGAAAGCAACAAAAAAAACCCACAGGAGCTTTTTTGCACCGTGACAGAATCTGTCTCGAGATGATGGAGGTAAAAATGTTGTCATTTAAAACCAAAATCATTCCGAATCGCTACGAGCGATCGGCAGCTAAAGATGAAAATTGTAAAAGAGGCCGACATGACAGGCAGGTGTGATGCATTCTGTGCAAAAACCACAAAACTGGTTATAGCTGCTGTTACATTGGTGGAGGGCCAGTTTCACAAAAAAAGGCTCACTGCATGTGTGGATTAGTTTACACAAACAAACACACACACACACACACGCACGCACGCACGCACGCACACACACACACACACACTTCCTGTGAGTTCACAGCCAGCTGCACAGAGGGCTGACAGCATACACATGAAATTCACTGCGAACTCTCAGTGAGAATATAAAAGAATGCTGGATGGATTTTTTTATGCGCGTCAGTCTGCCTCAAATGGAAAACTCTACAATCAATGTTTCAAATTTGACTTAGGATGAAATTTAATTTTGTAAATGATTTAAGATATTGTACAAACGTTGCTTTTGTAAAAAAAAA